>NW_006412176.1:2620-4904 GCF_000296735.1 Chrysochloris asiatica
AAATTTTCTTATAACAGCAAATTGGAGGGATATTTAAGAGCACTGGCAGTATTTTTTCTTAGAGTCTTGATAACATTTAAATATGCAGCAGTCTGGGCCTGATGCTTTTTCTCAATGTAGCGATGGAATGAGATAGCTATTGCTCTTAACTGCTGCTGTTTCTATTTCTCTTGAAATAATGAACTTATTTAGTTTTCTTATCCTTTTTGTGATGGGTTCATATAAATTATATTTTTCTAAAGCTTCTACCTGTTCATCTATTTTCAATCTACTTTTCATGGAGCTGAGAAATTAAAACTCTATATTATCTCCATGGCTGTGATTCTTTTTAGATACAGAAATTATTTTATGTCTGATTTATTTTCCATTTGTTCTGGAAAGATATTAGATAGTATATTAATTTTACTGTTTTAAAATTAATCAATTAATACTTGTTGATGAAGATCAAAGGTCACAGCCTTTGGTATGGGTTGCTCCTCAATGTAAAGAAAACAAAAATCCTCACCATTGGACCAATAAATAACAACCATATAAATGGAGAAAAGATTGAAGTTATCAATGACTTTATTATGCTTGGATCAACCATCAACACTCATGGAAGCAGCAGTTAAGAAATCAAACGACGTATTGCATTGGGTAAATCTGCTGCACAAGACCTTTTTAAAGTGTTGAAGAGCAAGGATGTCAGCTTAAGGACTAAGGTGCACCTGACCCAAGCCATGATATTTTCAATAACCTCTTATGCATCTGAAAGCTGGACAGTGAATATGGAAGACCGTAGAAGAATTGATGTTTTAGAAGGAGAATATTGAAAGTGCCATGTGCTGCCAAAAGAACAAATAGATCTGTGTTGGAAGAAGTACAGTCAGAAATACATCCTTGGAAGCCAGGATGACCAGACTTCTCTTATGCTTCAGAGAGATGTTAGGAGGGAGCAGGCACTGGAGAAGGATATCATGTTTGATAAAGTGGAGGGTTGGAGAAAAAGAGGAAGACCCCCGATGAGATGGATTGGCACAGTGACAGCATCAATGGGCTCAAAAATAGCAATGATTGTGAGAGTGTCCCAGGATTGGGCAGTATTTTGTTCTGTTGTGCATAGGGTTGCAATGAGTCAGTTCCACTCAATGGCACCTAATGACAACAACAACAACTTTTAAAGGGACAACTCAAGTTTTTATTATTTCTATTGTATTCCTGATTTTTAATTCATTAATATTTTATCTTTATTAATTACTTTCTTGTCTTTTCCTTAACTTTGTTTGGTTGCTATGTTAGTCTACTGATTAATTGGACTCCTGGTGTGGCACTGTAGGAACAGCACTGGACTGCAAGCTACAAGGTTACCAATTCAAACACACTAGTTGTTCATTAGAGACCCTATATAGGATCACTATGAATTGGAATCAACTTGACGGCACTTAGCAAAAATAACAACAACAATACTGATTAATTAAATTGAATTATGAATTTCTTTGTCTTTATTCTGTTTTGACTAGTAATTAAGTATTTAAGTCTATAAATGTCTTTGAGTCTTGCTTGATGGTTCTGATGTGTATATCTTTATCACGTATTTTTAAAACTTTTTCTATTTTACCTTTGAGTTTTTGCTTTGGCTCAAATTAATGGAGCGATTAGCATTTTCAACTGGTCAAGGATTTCTCCCTGCTTTGATAAAACCATTAATTCCTACCTCTTTTATTGTTGTTATTTTTTAACAATGGGATTGAGCTTGACTGTGACTATTTCAACGTTTGTTTTTAATTTAATGATTTTTTTTTTCTACTCAGCTTTTATAAGCAGTGCATGACAACTTGGTTAGGAATTGTATTGTCTGTTCATTGTGTAATTATATACAAATTTAAATATATAACTTAGACTCTCTGTAACAGTGCATAAGAATAATGTAATATTCTTGATATAAATATAGATTTCTGGGAGCCAACCACCCTCAAAACCCACAACTGTGCTGTCCATCTGTTGGACTGTGCTGGCTTGTCTGTTGCTGTGATGCTGGAAGCTATGTCACCAGCATTTCCAACAACATAAAGATCACCAATGGTGGACAGGTTTCAGAAGAATTTCCAAACTTAGACAGACTTGAAAGAAGGGAGAGGCATTTAATTTCTGAAAAATTAGCCACTGAAAACCTTATGAATAGCAGTGAAACACTGTCTGAAATAGTGCCAGGAAACGAACCCTTCACATTGAAAGGCATCAGAATAAGATTGAGATGAGCTCAAAGTAGAGTCCACATTAATTAACTGGATGGAGCAAAGCTTTC
>NW_006412176.1:8114-9249 GCF_000296735.1 Chrysochloris asiatica
CATTAACACATATATAATATAAATCAATAATATAGAGAAGAATACCACCAATGAGATAGATTGATACAGTGGCTGCAACAATGAAGTCAAACACTACAACAATTGTGAAGATGGAGCAGGACTGGGAAGTGTTTTGTTCTGTTGTATGTAGGGTAGAACTGATTTGACAGAGACGTTGTAGTATAAACACTGGACTGTAAGATTGATTTGAACTTCAAGGTCAGTGGTTCAAATTCACCAACTGCTCCTCAGAAACCCTATACAGGGTCACTATAAGCCAGAACTGACTTGACAGCACTTAACAACAGCAACATTGCTATCACATGCAAGTAAAATTTTGCTGACGATAATTCGAAAACCGTTGCAGAAATACATCCGTAGAGAGTTGCTAAAAATTCAAACTGGGTTCATAAGAGAATTTGAAATGAGGAATATCGTGACTGATATTAGATGCCTACACCATGTGCTGGCAGAAGAACTAATAATAAATCTATCTTCAGTCAGAATGTTTCTTAGAAGTGAGGTAATGAGACTGCCTCACATACTTTGGACATGTTATCAGGAGGGATATCATGTTTGGTAAAGTAGAGAGTTTACAAAAAGAGGAAGACCCTCAATGAGATGGATTGTAACAGTGGCTGTAACGGGGCTCAGACACGAAAGGTGTGAACCTTATAACTCAGGACTCACCAGGGTTTTGCTCTGTTGTACATAGGGTTACTATAAGTTGAAACTGATTTGCTAGTAACTAGCAACAACTCTCAAAAAATAAGGATAGGGACTTGAATATGCTTTATTCTACGAGAATCCTAAGAAAGTCGCTGTCAAGCGGTAACTGAAACACGTTTTGAGAAGCTTTTCTCTGTAGTACTCTTTATTTTTCCATGTATATAATTTGTTACGAGTTGAGAAAGGTGAATTCAAAGTACTTTAATATTATTGTATGTCCTTTTTTTGTTTTGTTTGCATTTTGAATGATATGCTATTTTATACAGCAATATTTCTGAACATTTTATTTTATTGTCAATTTCCCTGCCTTAATTAAAAAAAAAATTGTTATAAATCCTTTCTGATATTAATATCAAACTCCCTGGTTCTTTGTGTGCTTTGTGTATGATGAGACAGAGAGAGAGAG
>NW_006412177.1:0-508 GCF_000296735.1 Chrysochloris asiatica
CATGTTGTTATTGATGGAGCTCCTCACTGCTCATCTACCTGATCCGCCATCTTGATTGTAATAAATGAAGAGAGGGAATCAAAGGGTCTTATTTTTTTCTGGGATATTTTTATTCCTTTTGCTACCTTATATTTGTCTTCCACAGTACAATGCCAACTTATTCAAGGCCTCTGTGGTTCTCCTATTGGCCAGAAACTTACAAAAGCCTGTCCTAATATCTCACTTTGGGACAGCCACATTAGAGCCCTCTCACGTCACAGTTTTATTTTCATACATTGTTCAACAAAGCACTACATAATGTCACATGGTCATGCCCGATGGGATGTTCAACTTCAGTGCAAATTCCTCCAGAACTATTCCTTCAACAACTCCTGTGGTTAGGTATCATTGAGTTGGTTCCAATGCACAATGCACAACAGAATGAAATGCTGCCCAGTCCTGCACCTCCTCACAATCAGTACTATGTTTCAGCCCACTGTTGCAGCCACTGTGTCAATCTATCTCATAA
>NW_006412177.1:2608-3055 GCF_000296735.1 Chrysochloris asiatica
TAATGGAATGTAAGGTAACCACAACAGTGGGTTGGGGTAGGGGATTTATTTCAGGTGTTGGGGAGGGCAATACAAGAAGGGGGAGGAGGCAGAAGAACAAGATGGATAGGGGAACTCAGACAGGTTTGCATGACCTAAGAGGGACAGAGGTAAATTGTGATGCATGTTCAAACTTGGAACAACAGGGCTCTGTGATACAGGGATTTAGGCATAGTTTGAAGATGGGAAATGATATTAAAACGCTTGACTGTCTTATGAATATTGGTTTTTCTTGCCTACTATTGTAGAATAGACACTTGAGTGGGATAGAAAGGAATGTTGGGAAACATGATTAGAGAAAACTTGTAAGTCCGTCTTCAGCCTATAACTGATTGGAATATCTAAAAGGGGTTCTAGAACTTGCCCAGTGAAATAGGCCTCTTGCAAAGCCTTTGCAGAGTATAGGAC
>NW_006412177.1:3538-4568 GCF_000296735.1 Chrysochloris asiatica
CTCAAAATACCAACAGAGAGGGAAGGAGTCTTCACATCAAGTATCATGGTATCCCCTCTGTACACAGGGTAGATAAGGATGGGCAACTTAGACATAGGCTACCTAAAATGAGGGGGCGATAAAGGCACGAAGTGACTGGCTTATAAGGTTTCAAAAGGGAGTTTAATTTAAAAGTATGGGGTGGGGAGAAAGAGCCCTCACTGAATAGTTTTCATCTTGTTTAGACGGGTCTGGTGCAATGAGATGTGGATAAGATTCATATGATTCAGTTGTGAATAATTATTATCATGACTAATTGCAACCGTCACAATTTTAAAGGCAGATATTTTGTGACAAAAACAGGGGAGAGGTTAATCTTACAATCCAGAAACCGAGGACCTTAGGACCATCAAGGGAGAAGAGCACAGGCAGAATGCAGGAACTTATCCAAATAAGCAATGACACTAGAGACTGACTGAGGCAGAGATGGCAACATGGAGAGGGGGAGCGACTGAGGACTCTAGATTCATGGGAAGAGAGGGACTAAGAGCTGGTGGCCAGGAGGCAGACTTTCAGAATGTGCCCTTTGGAGGTATAAATTATTATATATGCCTGGATGTTTTGTTTTGTTTTTTAAAAAGTGCTAAAGTGAATAGAGAGAAATACTGTTAACTGATGGTATATGAAGGGGCTTATAATCATTGTAATGAAACAAGGTGTATGATTTGTTGAATGAAGAAATGATGATCTTCCCTGTAAACTTTCATTCAATTCACAATAAAATCCTTAAAAGAAGAAGAAGAAGAGAGGAAGAAGAAGGCAGGAATACACAGAATCACTGTAGCAAAAGGAAATGGTTAATGTTCAACCATTTCAAGAGGTAGCATATGATCAGGAGCCAATGATACTGAAGGAGGAAGTCCATGGTGCATTGAAGGAATTGGCAAAGAACAAAACACCATGACTTGATGGAATAAAAATTGAAATCTTTCAAGAAAGTGAGGCGGCACTTGAGAAACTCACTCATCTATGCCTAGAAATTTGGAAGACA
>NW_006412177.1:6278-6831 GCF_000296735.1 Chrysochloris asiatica
CATCAGTGTTTCTTTGATTTTCCTTATTCACTATCCAACTTTCACATGCATATGAGGTGAATGAAAATACCATAGCTTATGTCAGGTTCACCTTAGTCCTCAAAGTGATAGTTTTACTTTTTTAACACTTTGAAAGAGATCTTTTGCATCAGATTTGCTCAGTTCAATATGTCATTTGATTGACTGACCACTGTTCCCATGGGTGCTGATTGTAGAGTCAAGTAAAATGAAATCCTTGACATCTTACTAGTTTCTGTATTTATTATGATGTCATTTATTGGTCCAGCTTTGTGATGTTTTGTTTTCTTTGTGTTGAGGTGTAATCCATGTGAAAGGTTGTAGTCTTTGACCGTCTTCAAATCTCAATGGCCTAAATTTCAGACCAAGATTCTTTCTCTTCTAGTATGTTTCTCTTATTTCCTCTAGTCAGTAGACTTCTTGTTTAGGAACACCTTAGTTCATCTTGAGAGTTCTAGTACTGGATTGATAACCACAAGGTTAGTGGTTCAAATCCATCTGCTTCTCCTCAGAAATCCTATACAGGTCACTAGGA
>NW_006412177.1:8876-9218 GCF_000296735.1 Chrysochloris asiatica
ATATCTGAACAAATATCCATCTGATAGGGTACTATCAGATGACTGCACCTCAGTTGTATGCACACCAAATAATTAGCATGATGTATTCTGGGTGGAAAATGCACCCATGCCTTGAAACCATACATTGATTTGCATTTGTAGCTGAGATTCTGTCTCATGAGAATATGTGGGTACAGACTAAAACAACCAATGCTTCCTATACCTAGAATCTACCAAAGATAAAAATCTGATGAACTAGTATTTCACTGAACTAAAACATCAATGACATGGAATAGGAAGTAAAGAATGACTCAGTGAATCTAGGTACTCTACAGTTTAAATTAATAGTGACTCCATATTGGC
>NW_006412178.1:0-587 GCF_000296735.1 Chrysochloris asiatica
ACGTTTTACTTCATATAACCCAGCTTCTCGGACTATGTGCTCAGCATACAGGTTGAATAAGTATGATGAAAGAATAGAACTTTGTTGCACACCTTCCCTGATTTTAAATAATTCAGTGTTCCCACGTTCTGTTTGAACAACTGCCTCTTGGTCCATGTACAGATGTGAGTAAAGTTTTACTAAAGGTAATACAGAAATGGCTGCAAGCATACATTGATAGAGAACTTCCAGAGATTCAAGCCAGATTCAGAAGAGGACGTGGAATGAGGAATATCATTGATGTCCGATGGATCTTGGCTGAAAGCAGAGAATATCAGAAAGATGTTTACCTGTGCTTTATTAACTACATGAAGGCTTTTGATTGTGTGGATCATGACAAACTATGTACAACATTGTGATTTATGAGTACTCCAGAACACTCAATTGTGCACATGAGGAATCTATACATGGGTCAAGAGGAAGTTGTTCAAACAGAACGTGGGAACACTGAGCGGTTTAAAATCAGGAAAGGTGTGCAACAGGGTTGTATTCTTTCATCATACTTATTCAACCTGTATGATGAGCAAATAGTCCGAGAAGTTGGCTTA
>NW_006412178.1:2172-2936 GCF_000296735.1 Chrysochloris asiatica
TGTCCCTGTGTGTGTATGCCTTAGATGAGGTCACTAAAATTAATTTGTATTGAATGCCAGACCCATTTAAAATTTTATTAAGTATGCATTAGGAAAAACTGAAGGCTACACTCCCTAATTAAATTGGCCTTTCTTAATTATTCTTCTTGAAAACAATTTCATCCTTTTACTACAGAGAAACATTCTTTAACGTTTTAGACGACGCTTTGTGTCTACTGATGAGATGTGCCTCAGAACAGCGGATGCTGCTGTCTCCAGGGGCAGTAGGTGGCCTATGCCGTTGCATTTTGCCATCCACACATACACCTATGCTGATTTTTATTGCAGAACTTCTCTCTCACTGTCTGGTTTTTGAGTTATGTGTCTGCTTTCTGTTTCCTGCCCGAATGTTCACTTCTCACCAGTCGGTCATTTTTCATCAGCACAGATACATACTCATCACCTTCACTGTACCACTGTGCCAAATGAAAAGCATATTGATTTTTGCTGATGTATTTAACTCCATCTCTTCATGCTTTTCTGTAAATCTTACTTTAAGATTTAGATGATCTAATTAAGAGGACAGATATAAGACTGTTGGTTCTTTCTAGTCAAAAATGATAACACATTCAACCTCTGATAAGAAAATAATTGGATATTAACTTCCAATTAGTTTTTCATGAAGTGTATGAAAAAAAATACTAGAAAACTTTGTCTTTACAAATTTAAATGACTGTAACATCACACACATAAGAAATAATAACATTTTGTATATTAAATATAAT
>NW_006412178.1:3036-4178 GCF_000296735.1 Chrysochloris asiatica
CACTTAACACCACCACCACCAATTGACATGCATATCCTTTTAAAGATATTTTCATTAAAATATATGTGTTAGAACTAGAAATTTGGAGTTTGATGTCAGTCCCAACAAGAGCATGTTTTTTGTTGTTTTTTTTATTTATTTGCAAGTGATATATTTTAGGAAAGTGTGATTGAAAAGGTTATTTAAAAAAAAAAAAAAAAGCATCTAAAAGGTTATAATTAAATTTACCATAGCCTTGAAACCAACATGTATTCTATATTAAATATTGATGATATACATATTATGTACAGGTCAAATACAGTGATAATTCTGTAGGTCTTTCAACTACCCACAGTTACAATGAGTCATATAGCCTAATAGAGCAGATGGAAATCTTTATAGTGGTTCTACTTCTCTTTCTAGGGAAAACCAGGTAGAGGTTTTTCAGCAAGACATCTATAATCTAATATTTCTCCTATGTTTTAATAAATCAGCAAAACTCTGTTATATGCTCCTAGACAATGTGGAAGATAAGGTAGAAGATGTTCAAAGAATAACTCTTGATTCCATTTTTACACATATGTTGAGGATTGATCATGTGGTACTTAATCAGTGGCTGTTGAAGATACTGAGATAACTGGCACATTGCTCTGAAATGCTTTCAATAAACCCAGAAACTCATGTATGCCAAGAAATTTGGATGACAGCTAACTGGACAAATGATGGGAAAGATCCATAGTTGTACACATTCCAAAGAGAGATGACCCAATAGAATGTGAAAATCATTGGACAATATCATCAATATTGCATGCAAGTAAAATTTTGCTAAGGATACTTCAAAAATGGCTACAACAGTAGATTAACAGAGAACTGCCAGGGGTTCAGGCAGGATTCAGATGAGGACATGGAATGAGGGACACATCACTGCTGACATCAGATGGATCTTAACTGAAAGCAGTGATTCCCAGAAAGATGTTTACCTGTGCTTTATTGACTGCATCAAGGCTTTTGTGGATCATTACAAGCTATGAATAACATCCCAGAGAATGAATATTTGGAAACACTTAATTGTGCTAATGAGGGACTTGTACATAGATCAAGAAGCAGTTGTTCGAATAGAACAAGGGAACACTGGTTTAAAAAAAGCAAAGGTGTGTGTCAAG
>NW_006412178.1:6180-6714 GCF_000296735.1 Chrysochloris asiatica
GAGTGTTACCAACTCAATAGCATTTAACAACACAACAAGGGGATCTTGGCTGAGAGCCAAGACTGTTTACTTCAACTCTAGTCCTGCACTTCTCAGAGTCACTACCATCACACATGCTGTCTTCAAAATGACAGCTTGTCAAAATTTATGAGGTGAAATAAAGGGAAAGCCCTTAGGAAAAATCCATACCTGGAACAGAAATCACAACTGGAGTTTCCACATGAATGTGTTGAAAATAATCCATTAACTTCAGAAGACACATCTAACTATACAGGCCAATCAGACAGGGAACAAAATAAGGATCTATTTTACTTCATCTGTCAAGTTTCTGATAGTGACAAGGATGTAGTGTTGTCTACATCCTGTTCAGAGCCCTAGCACGAAGGAGGAGTTCCAAACAACACATTTCCTTGTCATAATGACCCTCCCTTCATGGGTCAGAGAGCCATTGCAGAGATTCTTCTCCATGTAAGGAAGTTCATTCCAATGACACATTCAAGAAATGGACAAACAGAGATGTGGTGCTTCCCTGAC
>NW_006412178.1:8859-9308 GCF_000296735.1 Chrysochloris asiatica
GAAGAATATGAAAACATTAAAACTATAAGGAAACGCACAAGAAAGAGCACACAAATCATGAATTCGACAGAGAAAGACAAACAGAACAAAGAAGCAACAGCACACACACAAAAAAAGAATATAATGACAACAAATAATCAATACCTATCGATAATCACACTGAATATAAATGGATTGAATGCACCAGAATGGATAAGAAAACAAGATCCTTCAATATGCTGTCTGCAAGAGATGCATCTCACACACAGAGAGAGAAACAGATTAAAAGTGAAAGTATGGGGAAAAATATACCAAGCTAACTGCAATAAAAAGCGAACAGGAGTGGCAGTGCTAATCTCGAATAAAATAAACGTTAAGGCAAAAGCCAGCATAATAGAAAAAGATAGACATTATCTCATGATTAAAGGGACAATTGAACAAAATGAAATAACCATATTAAATATCTATGC
>NW_006412179.1:0-9070 GCF_000296735.1 Chrysochloris asiatica
ATACTTTTAACTGATGGTATATGGAGGGGATTATAATCAATGTAATGAAACAAGTTATATGAATTGTTGAATGTGAAACTGATGATGTGCCCTGTAAACTGTCACTCAATCCACAATAAAAACCTTAAATTAAAAAAAAAACAAAAAACACACACACAACAGATAAGGGACTCATTTCTAAAATATATAGGAAACTACAACACCTCTACAAGAAAAAGACAAATAACCCAATTAAAATATGGGCACAGGACATCAACAGACACTTCACCAAGGAGGAGATCCAGGCAGCCAACAAATATATGAAGAAATGTTCATGATCACTAGCCATCAAAGAGTTGCAAATCAAAACAACAATGAGATATCATCTCACACCAGCAATAACAGCAAAGATAAAAAAAATAAAGGACAATAAATCCTGATGAGGATGAGGAGACACTGGGACCCTCCTACATTGTTGGTGGGATTGCAAAATGGTCCAACCATTCTGGAAAGCAATATGGCGCTTTCTCAGAAGGTTGGATCCAGCAATTCCTCTACTTGGTATTTACCTACAAGAAAATGAGCCATAACATGAGTAGATATATGCCCACCAATGTTCATAGCAGCATTATTTACAATAGCAAAATGATGAAGACAGCCTAAATGTCCATCAATTGAAGAACGGATATACAAACTGTGGTATACATACAAAATAGAATACTATGCTACCTTGAAGAACAACAAGGAAGCTGCAAGCCACCACATAACATGGATGAACCTTGAGGACATTAGGCTGAGTGAAATTAGTGAGTCACAAAAGGAGAAATACTGATAGGACCATTATTATAAAAGACTAAGAAACAAAACCCACCTAAAAGGGGAAAAACAAAAGAAGACTATATATACATAATTACCGATCACCGTGATGTATGGGATGAGAGAAGAGGAAGGGGAAAAGAGAGCACAGGGTAGGGAATAGACACAGGAAAACTTGGGTGCTGGGGGAGAGGGGACAGGCAATACACAAGAAGAGGGAGGGCAATAGAAGAACAAGGCTGATGGGAGAATAGTTAGGCAGGATCGCATGGGCTAAGTGGGACAGAGGTAAATGATGATGTATGCACAACCTTGGAACAACAGGGCTTTGGGATACGGGGATTGAGGCATGGTTTGAATGGGTAAAAGAGGGGAATAATGTTAAGATGCTTGGCTGTCTTTTGAATCTTGGTTTCCCTTGCCTACCATTATGAAATAGACACTTGGTGGTGGTGGTGGTGAGGAATAGCCAGAAGCATCACAATAGAAAGCTTGTAAGTGTGTCTTTAGCCAATAACTGATTGGAATACCTTAAAGGGGTCTAGAAGTTGCCCAGTGAAAAAGACCTCCTGTTGAGCTTTTGCATTATAATATTAAAGGATTCTATTGGCAAAATATTGAGTGATGCAAAAAGCATGAATGAATTCACAGAATCACTGTACCAAAGAGAAATGGTTGAGATTTAACCATTTCAAGAGATAGCTTACGATCAAGTGCCACTGATACTGAAGGAAAAATTCAAGGTACACTGAAGACATTGACAAAGAACAAGACTCCAGGAATTGATTGAAATCAAATTGAAAACTTTCAAAAAACTGTTGCATCACTGGAGGCACTCACTCATGTATGTCAAGAAACTTGGAAAAGAGCTCCCTAGCCTGCTGATAGGAAGAGATCCATATTTGTGCCCATTCCAAAGAACGGCAACTTAACAGAATACAGAAAGCATTGAATATCATTCATATCACATGCAAGTAAAATTTTGCTAAAAGTGATTTAAAAACTTGCAACAGTACATTGACAAGGAACTGCCAGAGGTTCAAGCTGGATTCAGACAAGGCCATGGAATGAGGGTTATCGTTGCTGATGTCAGATGGACCTTGGCTTAAAGCAGAGAATACCAGAAAGATATTTACCTGGGCTTTATTGATTATGCAAAGGCTTTCAACGGTGTGGATCATGACAAGCTATGGACAATATTGCAGAGTGACTATTCTGGAACACTTGATTTTGCTTTTGAAGAAAGTGTAAAATGTCAGTCATTCGAACAGAACACCGAATGGTTTATAATCAACAAAGGTGTGTGCCAGAGTTGTATTCTTTCAATATACTTATTTATTCAAACTATACACTGAGCAAATAATCTGAGAAATTGAATTTTAGGAAAAAAGAACATGGCATCAGGATCGGAAGAAGACCCATTTACAATCTGTGATATGCTGATGATATAACTTTGTTTGCTGAAAGCAAAGAGGTCTTAAAATACTTACTAATGAAAACCAAAGACCACAGCCTTCAGTATGGGTTGCACCTCAGTGCAAAGAAAACAAAAATCTTCTCCCTTGGACTGATAAATAATATCATGATAAATAGAGAAAAGATTGAAGTTGTCAGACTTCATTTTGCTGGGATCCACTATCAACACTCATGGCAGCAGCAGTCAAGAAATCAGATATATTGCATTAGGCAAATCTGCTGCACAAGATCTATTTAAAGTGTTCCCAGAGCAAGGATTCAGTTTCAGTACTAATGTGTGCCTGACCCAAACCATGGAATTTTCTCTAGCCTCATATGCATCTGAAAGTTGGGTAATGAATAAGGAAGACATAAAAGAACTGATACATTTGAATTATGGTAGAGAAAAGTTATAAAAGTACCTTGGACCCTGTTGGAAAAAATACAAGAGAATGCTCCTTAGAAGCCGGGATGGAGACATTCATCTCTCACACCAAGGACATATTATCAGGAAGGACCAGTCCAGGAAAAGATACCATGCTTGTGGAGGTTTGGTGAAAAAGAGGAGGACTCCCAATGAGATGGATTGGCACAGTGGCAGCAGCAATTTGCTCAAGCTTACTATTGTAAGGATGACACAGGACAAAACAGTGTTTAGTTCTACTGAAAATAAAGTCTCTATGAGTTTCAACTGACTTGATGGCATTTAAAAACAATAAAAGGAGGTCTGGTGGTGTAGTGATTATGAATTGCGCTGCTAACCTCAAGGTGATTAGTTTGAAACTACCAGTTGGTCCATGGGAGAAAGATGATTTTCTGCTCCGGTAAAGGTTTACAGCCTCAGAAACCCTATACAGGGTCACTATGAGTTGGAACTGACTCCATGACACACCACTATTACCACCACTACCACCACCAACAATAACAACAATGTGCCTTCATTAACACTCACTGCACTTAATCAAACATTCAGTTTAATTGTAAATTCCTTTTGGGAAAGGCTGAAACATTTTGTGGAGTGGGATGAGGTAAAGCCACGCCTGTTTTACAGGTTATCATCTTTATCTTTGTCTAACTTGAAGTCTGCAGTGACTAAGGACAGAGTAAGTGTTCAGGAAATGTTCGTTGAGATGTGATTCCACAGATTATCTCATGGCTTGCTTTTCTGGATTTCAACCTCTTGATTTCAATCTTTATATCTAGCTCAATTAAGCTCTTGGTGGGGACATTCTTGCCCCATCTAACTGTCACTGGTGAAGGGCTCACAAATTAAAAAAAAAAAAACTAGTCCACATGAAAAGCCCACAAGAAAATTGTACACAGACAAAAAATAAAAATGTCATAAATGCATACAACAAAAATGTCCACACAGAAAACTGCACACATAGAAAAATGCCTACATGTGAAAACATGCACATAGAAAAATTCTGCTATTAAGAGAAGGGTCAGTGGGGTTATTGCTGGGCCTTGGGGAGGGGGAGGGGCTGAGCAGCTTTGTGCAAGCAGGAAGTGGTGGCATTCTTCTTGCCTTGTCTGCCACACCTTGCCCACCTCCCTTTCTACATCCTCCCTGGAGAATTTCCAAGATTTATTTCTTTATCTGAATGAAACAATCAGATACATCACACAAATACAAGAATGAGCATATGGATGGATGCTCACTTCATGGCATTCACAATACTGAAACAACTAGAAATAGTCTAAATGCCTGTTTTAGTTTCCTAGGGCTGATATAACATAGATATCTTAAATTTACTTTCTTACATTTCAGGAAGCTAGAAATTCAAATTCAGGGTACTGGTTGTTGTTGTTGTTAAGTGCCGTCGAGTCGTAACAGTAAAATTCTTCCTTTCTGTTGACTCTGGAGGAAAAGCCTTAATTATTCCAGCTACTTAATTTTCTTGGCATCTCCCCCTACCCCACCTGAGATTTTATGCTCACTTATATGTGTAATCTTTTTTATTGATTTTAATAACTCAGGAGTTGATGACTTCATGTATAAAAAGTTATTAAAATAAAACCCC
Organism: Chrysochloris asiatica; assembly: GCF_000296735.1. NCBI lineage: Eukaryota > Metazoa > Chordata > Mammalia > Afrosoricida > Chrysochloridae > Chrysochloris > Chrysochloris asiatica. Next base: position 4,275 of record NW_006412179.1, read on the forward strand.
CAGGGCCAGGAGCTGAAGATGCTATATTCTAGCATCTAACGTTCTTAAAGAGTTCAGCCTTGAGAAGAATTTGGCTTTACTGGAGCTGGTGTCTCCTCTCCTGAGCTAAAGACAAAACTTAGAGGTACAGTAGAAATGTTCATTAGATAAATCTATGAGCTAATTAAACAAGCTTTCTTTGTTCATCTCATAGATCAAAATACCCATGTCCATGGAAATAAAATGTGTTGATGTAACTTAGCTTTTGAAAAACATTTAAACTTGGTGTTTAGCTAGACAAATTTAAAGGGGACATTTAGGAAATTCTGAAATTTTGTCCTTTTCCCATTTATGCATAAGTGATTTAACTCCTCTGTCTCTTCACTGAATACAGCTGAATGTACTTTGCTGATAATTCCACATTCAGATAACAAAGTGATTCGATTTAAGCCACACCTCACATTGATGTTTTTGTTGTTGTTAGACGATGTCCAATAGAATCCCACACACAGTGACCCTATGCACAACAGAAATGGTCCTGTAATCCTCACCATTATTGATATGTTTGAGCCCATTGTTGCTGCCACTGTGCCAATCCAGCTCACTGGTGGTCTTTTTTTCTCTGTCTCTCCATTTGACCAAGCATGATGTCCTTTGCTAGAGATTAGTTCTTCCTGACAACATACCCAAAGTACAAGAGATGAAGTCTTCTCATCCTCACTTCTAAGGAGGACACTGGGCTGTACTCCTTCCAAAGACAGATATATTTGCTCTTCTTGCAACTTATGGTACTTTCATTACTCTTCCCTAGCTTCACAATTGATAGTTATTGATTCTTCTCTGGTGTTCCTTATTCATTGTCTAACTTTCACATGTATATGAGGCAAATAAAAAGACCTCATATGGGTCAGGCACACCTTGGCGCTGTGGACTAATGCAAAGTCTATTGAATCACAGATCAGTGGTTCAAGCCCACCAACTGCTCCTTGGAAACCCTATACAGGGTCACTATGGGTCGGAACTGACTCAATGGCACTTAACAACGTTAGTCCTCAAAGTGACATCTTAATTCATTAACAATTTAAAGAGATCTTTTGTAGCAGATTTGCCTAATATAAATCAACATTTAATTTTTTTTTTTTGCCTGTTGCTTCCATGAGAATTCATTGAGAAGCCAAGCACAATGAAATCTTTGACAACGTCAATCTTTTTTTTTTTTTTTTCCATTATCATTATGTTATTTATTGGTCCAGTTGTAAGAAATTTCATTTTCTCTACATAGAGGTACAATTCATACTGAAGGCTATAGTTTTTCTTCTTTATCAGTATGTACTTCATGTCCTCTTTGCTTTCAGCAAGCAAGGTTGTATCATCAGCATATCTCAGTTTAATGAGTATGACGACACATTCTTCTTACAATCTAGCTACTCAGATTATTTTCTCAGCATATAGTTTGAATAAATACGATGAAAAGATACAACCCTGTGACACATTTTTCCTGATTCTAAACCATTCAATATCCAGTTGTTCTGTTTGAGTAGCTTACTCTTGGCCTTTATACAGTTTCTTCATGATCACAATTAAGTGCTCTAGAATTCCCATTCTTTGCATTGTCACCCATAGTAGAATGCTTTAGCATATCTAATAAAGCACAAGTAAACATCTTTCTGGTATTCTCTGCTTTCAGTCAAAATACATGTGATGTATGCAATGATATCAAGGTTCTCTTCCGAATCTAGTTTGAATTTCTGGCAACTTCCTATTGACACATTGCTGCAACTATATTTGAATTACCTTCAGCAAAATTTTGCTTGTATTTGAAAACAATGAAAATATTCATTGATTCCTTCACTGATAGGGTTCCTAGAGCACAAAATTTAAGACCATGCAATTTAAATGTGAGTGCCTTCTTAAGTTTTGTGCTCTAGGTGCTTCTCTTGCCTCACCCTAGTTCCAATCCTCCTATCTTGTCTCTGTTCTTAAAGTCTTAAGAAATGTGTACATGCCTGAGACCTCCTCTTTTAAGATGAGGCATGTACACACTACTATTCTGCTGGTCTCCCGAGCAAATATGCTTTTAGAATTCAAGACAAAGTTCTGTCTAAAACTGTATTTTTAGTTTAAGAGACAAGGCATTCTGATTGGAATTAAAACACCCCCAGAACTATTCATAGTGGCTACCTTAGACAGAATTAGCCCCAAAAGAGTGTGTCTAGACTGTTGGTTAGATCTGAACATTCAGACACCTCATTTTAAGAAAGGAGGGAGTAACAGAAAAAGATAGAAGCAAAAGTAATTTCAAGTTGAATGATAATTTTGTTACCATTATTACTGGTTGTGGTAGACATAGGTGGCAAGGAGGAGCGTTAGAGAAAGAGCAGGACTTTTATTATCTTTTTGAAAAGACAAACCATGAGAAATGCCTAGATAAGGATCCAGCAAATACAGACCATCCCTAGCTAGCATCCAAGTAGTGACTTTGATAATGCTTTCTCCTTCTGCTCCCTGGGTAATATATAGTAACAAACTCTTACTGAAACAAAATTAACATGAACATTTGACTCTATTTACAGATTTATTTTTTAAGTAAGAAATTTATATTTCTAAAAGCAAAGGAATTAGAATTTTTCTCAACTGAAATTTGTGTTTTATTATAGCTACTCAAAAACAAGCAAACAAAATACTCCAGCTCCGTCTCCCTAAAGACTGGAAACAGAATGTCAGAAATCTATAAAATGAATCAGATCATCTAATCTCTAATTATTTCATGCAAATTTTAAAATGGTTAATCTTTTCATATTCAGCTCCCAAAATGTTTTCAACTGACTGAACAAGGAGAAATAGGTTCTTTGCTCTTAACTATGTGATTATGTAAGAGGGAGAGCCCCTTTTCTGTTGCCTTTAGCTTGTTTTTCCAAGTTCTTATTTCCAAGAGGAGACTTGAGTACAAGTCACTGTTGTATTAAATCATCCTTGTTCAGTGATGAGAGTTTTCAAGTTGGCAGTGACCCCCAGAATGTCTACTGGAACTAATTTGCTTATTTGCAGAGGAGGCAACTAAGACCCGGCATGAAAAAAATGACTTGCCAAGGCCATCATCAAATGAGAGAAATGGAAAACCTGTTGAACAATTCATTTTGGTAAGCATTTCCTTAGATATTTTATATACATTTTCTACATTACATCACATAACAATCAATAATGTCATTTTATAAGTAAAGTGAATGAATTTCAGAATCTGCAAAGTGTATGTTGCTTCATTGCCAGCCTCTCTATTTGTGGTCTTTTCATTCTCATTTATCCATCTAGTCATCAAGTTAGAAATCAGCTATTGTGAGGGACAGACCATGATTGCTGTCTCCTGGTATTCATTCTCTTGTATAATCCCCTTCCCTTCAGTATGGTTGGGACCCATACATAACTTGCTTCTAAAAATTTGGCAAAGCTGTTGAGATGTCACTGCATGGCTAATTTATGTTATGTAAGACTTTGCCTTGTTTATAGCTTGCTCTAGAGACTTTATGCCATAATGGACTTGAAGAAGTAAGCTGCCATGTAGTAAGAGCTAAGCACAATTCCATGTATACTATTAGCAACAAGCCAGGGACCTCCATCCTTAAGCCATAGATGGATTCTGCCAATAACCTGAGTTAGTTTGGAAGCAGATATTTCTTCATTTAAGACTCTAGATGTGCATTCAGCCCCACTAACATCTTAACTGAAATCTGGTGAGAACCCAGTGCTGCAAAAGAAACAGGAAAGCTCTTTCTGGACTCTTGATCTACATAAATTCTAAGACAATGCATAGATATTGTGTTAAAGCTTAAGTATGTAATCTTTTTATATTTTTATTTTTTAAACTCAGCATAGAAAACTAATGCAGCATCTACTGTAACTCAGGCACTGCAGTAGGTGCTGAGCACTCTTTCATTACAGTTTGCAGATAGGGGAATTAGATTTTAACTGAAACTGAAAATAATCAAAGCGATAAAATCAATGGATGGAGACCTTAGACCTTTTTTTTTTTTTTTAAGTTTTATTGTGAACTGAGTGATAGTTTACATGGGAGAACATTGGCTTTACACCATCATTTCATTGCAATGATTACAATCTCCTCCGTGCATTATCATTCAACAGTATTTGCTTCTATTCCCTGTTTCTTGTTTTTTGTTTTTTTAAGGGGAGATGTACACAGAAACAGTCAGGAGTATGTAATCATTTAAACAACCAAAGAGCACATTCTGCAAGTCTGCCTTCTGGCCGCCAGCACCCAGTCTCTGTCTTTCCATGAGTCCAAAGTTCTCAGCTGCTTCCTCTTGCCATTCCTCATCTCTGCCTCCATCTCTGGTGTTGCTGCTTCTTTGGATAGGGTCCCACATTCCTCTTGTGCTCTTCTCCTTTGATGGTCCTAGGACCCTCTGTTTCTGAACTGCAAGGTTAACGGTTCCCCCATTTTTGTTACAAAAGTTCTACCTTTAAAGTTGTGACAGTTGTAATTAATCATGATAACAATTGAATCATAAGATGCTTTCTTATCCCCATCTTTTTTCACCAGACCCATCTAGACAAGATGAAAACTATTCAGTGGGAACTCTACCTTCCCCTGCATACTTAAACTAAACTCGCTCTTAAAAACCTGTAAGCCAGTCACTTCATACATTTGTAGCCCCCTCATTTTAGGTAGACAATGTCTAAGTTGCCAATCTCTATCTACCCTGTATATAGAGCGGATAGGATTAATACTTGATGTGAACACTCCTTCCCCCTCAGTTGGTATTTTGAGCTACTACATCCATAACTAAGGAGCTCTGGTAGCG
>NW_006412180.1:0-654 GCF_000296735.1 Chrysochloris asiatica
ATGTATTGATAATTTCTGACAAAACTGTGCCATGGAGTCAGTTCTGACTCATAGCGACGTTGTACAGAGTTTTCAAGGCTGGGAATCTTTAAGGGAGCAGAACCCTCATCTTTCTCCTGCAGAACAGCTGGTAGTGTCAAACTGCTGACCTTGCGGTTCACAGACCGATTTGTAATCATTACGCTACCAGAGCTCCTTAATTTCTGACAAGAGGGATGCAAAAGTTGAAAACAAAAAGAACCATGAGAAGTTGGAAAATATGGCCTTGGTGATAGAAACAATGCTGGAGATTGCATGATAGAATTTTGTAAGACCAATAACGTCTTCATTTCAAATACCCTTTTTTAAACAACATAAAAGACAACAATCCACACTGATCTCATCAGATGTAATACACAGAAAGCAAATTGACTACATCTGAGGAAAGAGATGGTGGAAAAGCTCCATATAATTAGCCAAAACAAGCCCAGGGCATGCTATGGAACAGAACATCAATTGTTCATATGCAAATTCAGCAAAAGCTAAAGAAAATTTAAACAAGTCCATGAGAGTCAAAATATGGCATTGAACATGTCACACCTGAATTTAGAGATCATCTGAAGAACAGATTTTATGCATTAGACACTGAAGACTGAAGACCAGAAGACTTGTGGG
>NW_006412180.1:4519-7026 GCF_000296735.1 Chrysochloris asiatica
TCCAACTTGATGGCACCTGACAACAACAACAAAAATGTTAATGCAAAGGAGCTCTCATAGCATAATGGTTACGAGTCAGGCTGCCAACCTCAAGGTCAGCAGTGTGAAACTAGCAACAGTTCCAGGAAGAAAGATGAGGCGTTCTGCTCCCAGCCTCAGAAAGATTTACAGCCTCAGAAACCCTGTGCAGGATCACTATGAGTCAGAACTGACTCCACGGTACTTAAAAACAGCAACAACAATGTTAATGCAAAAACAGCTGTAACCATACACTGACTGAGAACTTCCAGAGGTTGAAGCCAGATTCAGAAGAGAATATGGAATGAGGTTGGCATTGCTGACGTCAGGTGTGTCTTGGCTGAATGCAGAGAATACCAGAAAGATGTTTACCTGTGCTTTATTGACTTCACAAATGCTTTCAATTCTGTGGGTTATGACAAGCTATGGATAACATTGTGAAGTTTGAGAATTCTGGAGCACTTAATTATGCTTATGAGGAACATGCATATAGACCATGAGGCAGTTGTTCAAACAGAGTAAGGGAACACCGAATGGTTTAAAATTAGGAAAGGTGTGAACCAGGATTGACTCTTTCACCATATTTAATCAATGTGTATGCTGATCAAATAATCCAAGAAGCTGGATTATATGAAGAAGACTGTGGCATCAGGATTGGAAGAAGATTCATTAACAACCTGTGATATGCAGATGATACATCCTTGCTTGCTGAAAGCCAAAAGGAATTAAAATACTGATGAAGATCAAAGACCATAGCCTTCAGTATATATCACATCTGAATGTAAAGGAAACAAAAATCCTCACAACTAGATCAATAAACAACATTCATATCAATGGAGAAAAGATTGAAATTTTCAAAGACTTCATTTTGCTTTAATCAACACACATGGAAGCAGCAGTCATGACATCAAATGACATATTGCATTGGGAAAATCTATTGCACAAGACCTCTCTAAAGTGTTGAAGAACAAAGATGTCAGTTTGAGGACTGAGGTGTACCTCTCCCAAGCCATGGTATTTTCAAACTTTATATGCATTGAACTTTGGAGAGTGAATAATGAAGACTGTAGAAGAATAGATTGTTTTTAATTATGATATTGTATTAGAACATTGACAGTATCACGAACTGCCAAAAGAACAAATAAGTCTTTTTTTTTGTAAAAAGTACAGCCAAAGTGCTCCTTGGGAGCCAGGATGGCAAGATTTCATCTTTCATACTTCAGACATATTGTCAGGATCGACCAGTCACTGAAGAAGGTTACCATGTTTGGTAAAGTGGAGGATTAGAGAAATAAAGGAAGCTCCCCCAGCAAGACAGGTTGGCATAGTGGCAACATCAATGGGCTCAGGTATAATAGAGATTGTGAGTTTGGCCCAGGATGGGACAGTGTTTTGTTCTGTTGTACATAAGGTTGCTATTGCTATTAATCCATACCAACTCAATGGCACCTAACAACAATAACAATTAATAATTACATTCTTTTAGAATGTAATTTTAACAATATTCTGTTCTCCAAAACACTCCTTCAAGTTTTTATCACCTAAGTATTTCATATTAATGAGCCTCTTTGAAAATTTACTTAATTTTTGAGATTGAACACCAGCAAAATTCTAATAGTTCCTTCTCTGAAACAGCTAACAACTTATTGGGAAAAATCAGCTGTATACCAAAAAAGCATAACATAAAGCAAAATGCCAGAAATTCTAGAAAATAAATATGTGAAAATGGTGTTTTAGATATTGGAAAAATTTATGCTATTAAGGCAAATAACAAAGTCTTCAAGATAATGAAGAATTAAAAATGTGTCAAGTTACCTCTTGATAGATGAATAAGACATCTAGTAAGAAGTATAAGACATAACGACAAGACAAGAATAGGGTATGTTCATATAATGTTTAATTAATTTGTATTTACACTTTGAAAATTATTATATTTTAGGAACTTTTGGAGTATGTTGTTGTTGTTAAGTGCTATCAAGTCAGTTCTGACTTATAGTGACCCAGTATAAGATTTCCAAGCAGCAGCTGGTGGGTTTGAACCACTATCCATGTGGTTGCAGTCTTGTGCTTATACTTGTTTTTCTTATTAAATGTCATTGAGTCTGTTCCAACACACCAAGGAGCCACTGGCATGTTTGAACTAATAACCCTGTAGTTCAAACTGACCTTTCAGTCCAGTGCTTTATCCTACAGTTTCACATTAGGTTAATTTAAAGAAGTTGACATCCATGTCTCGAGATTAGTTAGGAAGTTACTCTAGGAGCAAAGAAGCACATCATAGAGAACCTATTTACTACATTTAAACAACAAAACAAAAAAGGTGCCATCAAGTGGATTCAGCCTCATAGTGAGGCTTAAAAAGTTGTTGAGGGTTTCAAGGTTTAAGGCACAAAAATTCTCAATTTCCTCCCACAGAGTAGCTGTTCCTTTTGAACTGTCAACCTTGCAGTTAGCAGACCAGTGCTTATCCTACAGCACCATCTCTCACG
>NW_006412180.1:7581-9313 GCF_000296735.1 Chrysochloris asiatica
CGACACTGTGTAGGATTACTGAGGATCTACTGGTGAGTTTGGACCACCAACCTTGCAGTTCAAACCAACCTGTGGTCTCATGCTATTCCTACAGTGACACACCAGGATTCTATATTACATATATAGAGTGTACTGTATTATTGAATGAAGATTGTGTGAATTAAACAAGAATATAGTCTTTGAAAATATTGTTTTAATAAGGGTACCACTTACTATCCTCAGTTGCCTCTTAGAGTTTGCTTGTTTAACTCTTTTGCCTCCAGGGAATACTTTCTCCCACTTTTTGCCTTCTGTTTAGCCTTCATCTAGTCCTTCAATTGTCAGCTAAAGTGAAATTGACCAACAGATTCTTTTAATAGACAACACTTTCTCTGTAATTTTGTCTGTTAACATCTTCAGTTGTAACATTCTGTAATATGTCTTCTTATATGGAAAAATTTCTATTTCCTGAAATATCACTAAATATAAACTCTGAAAAGATGGAGACTATATCTGGTTTGTTCATGAATGTATAATCAGCCCCTAATTTGGCATTTGTCACAAATTATTAGCAATATTTTTGAGTGACGGCACCCCTCGTCTGTCAGTTTGTCTTACTATGGTGGCTTGTGTGTTGCTGTGATTCTGAAAGGTATGCCACCAGTATTTTAAATACCAATGAAGGTCCCATGGGACAGGTTTCAGATGAACTTCCAGACGAAGAGAGATGAGGAAGAAACAATGACGAACTACTTCAGAATATTTAGTCACTGCAAACATTATGAATAGCAGTGAAACACTGTCAGATATAGTGCCTGAAAATGAGCCCCACACGTTGGAAGGAACTCAAAATGCGACTGGGGAAGAGTTGCCTCCTCAAAGTAGAGTTGACTGTAATGACGTGAATGGATTAAAGCCCATGGGAGAAAAGCCCATGGGACCTTCATTTGCTGATGGGGCAAAACTCAAAATGAAGAGAAACAGCTGTAAACATCCATTGAAAATCAGAACATGGAATGTACGAAATATGAATCTGGGAAAATTGGAAGTTGTCAAAAATGAAATGTAACACTTAACATTGATATCTTAGGCATTAGTAAGCTGAAATGGATTGGTATTGGCCATTTTTAATCTGACAAACACATGGGTTACTATGCTGAGAATGGCAAATTGAAGAGGAATGGTATTGCATTCATTGTAAAAAAGAATAGATCCAGATCAGTCATGAGGTACAACGCTGTCTGTGATAGGATAATATCCATGTGCCTACAAGGAAGCCCAGTTAATACCACTATTATTAAATTTTCGCACTAACCACTAAAGCCAGTGAGGGTGAGATAGAAAAATTCTATGAAATTCTTCAATCTGAAATCAATCAAACATGCAATCAAGATGTATTGATCATTACTGGTGATTGGAACACAAAGGTGGGGAGCAAAGAGGAGGGAGGAGTAGTTGGAAAATATGGCCTTAGTGATAGAAATGATGCTAGAGAATGCATGAGAGAATTCTGCCAAACCAATTATTTGTTCATTTCAAATACCTTCTTTAGACAGCATAAGAGACAATTATACACATGGATCTCACCAGACAGCATACACATAAATCAAGTTGGCTACATATGCAGAAAGAAATAATGGCAAAGCTCCACATCATAAGTGAAAACAAGGCCAGGGGGAACAGACCATCAATTACTTATATGAAAATTCAAACTGAAGCTGAAGAAAATGAAAACAAGTCCACAAGAGCCAAA
>NW_006412180.1:9898-10327 GCF_000296735.1 Chrysochloris asiatica
AGAACACGCTCAGCATTTCTCAAGCTGGGGGAACTTAAGAAAAAATTCAACCCTCGAATTTTGTTACTGAAAGATTCTCTGTGCAAATTATTGAATGATGCAGAAATTATCAAGAGAAGATGGAAGGAATATACAGAATCCCTGTGTACCAAAAGGAAATGGTTACTATTCAACTGTTTCAAGAGGTAACCTATGATCCGAGCCAATGATACTAAAGGAGGAAGTCCAAGGTGCATTGAATGAATTGGAAAATAACAAGGCACCAGGAATTGATGAAATAAAAATTGAAATCTTTCAAGAAAGTGAGGCAGCACAGGAGGCACTCACTCAGCTATGCCAAGACATTTGGAAGACAACTATCTGGCCAACTGATTGGAAGAGATCTATATTTGTGCCCATTCCAAAGAGGGGTGACCCAACAGGATGTGG
>NW_006412181.1:0-1696 GCF_000296735.1 Chrysochloris asiatica
TAAAGTGCTCATAAGCAATGAAGTCAGTTTGAGGACTAAGGTGCACCTGACCCAAGCCATGATATTTTCAATAAGTTCATATGCATATGAAAGTTGAACAGTGAATAAGGAAGACTGTAGAAGAATTGATGCATTTGAGTTATGGAGTTAGAGAAGAATATTAAAAGTACCATGGACTGCTAGACGAATAAACAAATTTGTGTTGACAGATATACAGTCATAATGCTTCTTATAAGCCAGGGCAGCCAGACTTCATCTCTCATACTTCACACATATTATCAGGAGGGAGCTGTCCCTGGAGGACATCCTGTTAGGTAAAGTGGAAGGACAATGATAAAGAGGAAGATCCCAATAAAATGGATTGGCACAAGAGCAGCAGCAATGATCTCATGCTTAATAAATATGGTGAGATTGGCATAGACTCAGGCAGTGTTTCATTCTATTGTATATAAGGTCACTATGAGTTAGAACTGGCTTGAAGGCACCTAACAATGACATACACTCTAGAATAAGTATGCAACTAGCTTTATGAAAATGTTTCAATTATTGTGAAAATTATCAACATGTGACACAAAGACAGCAACTGAGCACATGTGGTTGGGAAATTGGTACCAGCAGAGTTATGGATAACATCAAGATACATTTGAGTTATGGTGTTGGAGGAGAATATTAAAAGTACCATGGACTGCCAAAAAAAAAACCAACAAAAAACAAATGTATCTGTGTTGGAAAAAGTACAATCAGAATGTTCCTTGGAAGCCAGGATGGCCATACTTCACCTCTCATACTTTAGACATATTATCAAGAGGGGCCAGTCCCTAGAGAAGAATATCATGTTTGGTAAGGCAGAAAGTAACAGAAAAAGAGGAAGACCCCCAATGAGCTGGACTGACACAGTTGCAGCAGCAATGGACTTAGGCATAGTAATAAATGTGGGGTTGGCATAGGTTCAGGCAGTGTTTCATTCTGCTGTGCGTAGGGTCGCTATGAGTCAGTACTGACTAGATGGCACCTAACAACAACAACAAGAGACGCTCCATCCAGGGTAGCCACACATCTTCATTTTTTAAAATATGCAATATCTGTGAAACACAATAAGGAAAAGCACAATGAATTGAGGTATGCCTTTAATGCAGCTGTCTGTGTGTGTGTACAGTAATCACCATAAACTGTACACACAGAGTCCTGGTGTGGCACTGTGCATTAAGCACTGGATTGGAAAGTTGATTTGCTCCACAAGGTTGGTGGTTCAAGCTCACCACTGCTCCTCAGAAACCCAGTACAGGGTCGCAATGGGTCAGAATTAACTCAACAGCACTTAACAACAACAACATATATACTTAGATGATTATCTTTAAAATTTTTTAAAGTCTTCACCATTGTCATTTGAAAATTTGTGAGACTAACCATAATATATATTGAATTAAAGATTTTTAAACCGCATAAAATAATTTGAGCTTATAAACTTGATCTTTCTCTTCTTACTTATATTAAACACTCTAATAAAGTATAAACCTTTGTCAAGAAAAGTAAAAGCAAAAATATTTGTTATATATTTGCACTGCGCTAACTTGTTTAATGGAACACATAGAAATAAAATTGACTACATCTGTGGAAGGAGAAGATGGAAAAGCTCCATTTCATCAGTGAAGACAAGGCCAGGGGCAGACTGTGGAACAGACCATCAATTACTGAT
>NW_006412181.1:2111-6459 GCF_000296735.1 Chrysochloris asiatica
TGGAGAAGGATGTCATGCTGGGTAAGGTGGAGGGTCAGAGAAAAAGAGGAAGACCCCCAACGAGATGGATTAGCCAGGTGACATCATTGATGGTGTCAAGTGTGGTGGCGGTAGTGAGGTTGGCCCAGGATCCGACATTGTTTCGTTCTGCTATGAGTCGGTTCCGACTCAATGGCACCTGACAACAACAACAAACTTGTTTAATAAAATTTATACTTTAGTAGGGACTGAGTGCAGCTAATAATCACAACTCTAATAATTTTGCCTCAATTATACAATTATTTCATGAACAATGCATTTGATCTTTAGATTGTATACTGTTTTACCTTATCTTTATTATACTTGGCTGATGCCCACTTCTTTACAAAACTATTAGAGGATTAAATGAGTGAAGATATTATTATTTTTCATCACCTTCTTAGTGTTTTAGTTTTCTAAGACAGTACAAATTTTAAAAAAAAGAAAGAAAGAAAAAGAAAAAAACAGCAGGAAACAAAATTAAAGGAGAAAAACATATCACCCTTCGATTGTTTGTATAGACAATAATCTCCTAGGCACAAATCTTTGAGATGAATATTTTTATTTGAAAAAAAAAACTATCAATTTCTTATATTAAGGAAAGAAATACATGATTTGTAAATATAATTAACTCATAATTCTGTTGAGAACTGGGTTGGCAAAAATAAATTTTTAGCAATCTGAAATAAATTTTAGTCAATAATGCTTGCCTTTCAGTAGATATACTATAAAAAAAGCCTAGAAGTGTTGATAGTTAACAAAATGGGCTGCCTTAATTTCTGGTATTATGTGTTATTTTAAGACACTACTAGAAATTATGTATCAAAGCATAAATTGGTATTATAGAACTGGGCAGCTTATTATAGAACATCTAGTTAGCAATAAAACCTATGATTTGTGGTGATGGCATACTGATATCCCTCAACTTTATGTCCCAATGCTATTGTTCCTGTTGTTAAGTACCATTGACTTGGTTCTGACTCACAACAACCTTGTATAGGGTTTCCAAGGAGCAGCTAGTGAGTTTGAACTGCTGACCATGTGATTCAAACCAACCTTATGGTTCAATACTTTATTCCACAGTGCCACACTAGGACTCCTCACAATGCTATAAAACTTTCAAATAATGTTGAACTTGGATGGAGCATTGGTGGAAATAATTCACTGACAGCTATAATACCTATCATTTTTGGCATATTGGGGAAGGATAATTGTAAGAACTATGAAATGAGGAAGTCTCTTTTGGGGGTGTTATCAATGTACTAAGGAGCTCTGGTACTGTAGTAATTATGAGTCTGACTGCTAACCTCAAGGTCAACAGCTCAAAACTACCAGCTGTTCTTTGGAGAAAGATGATGTGTTCTGGTCTGGTAAAGATTTACAGCCTCCGAAACCCTACACAGGGTCATTATGAGTCGGAACTGACTCCACAGCACACTGCTACCACCAGAAGAATGAACAAATGAGTCTTAAACACAAACAGAATGAGTTTTAGAAGTGAGGATGGTAAAATATAACTTTGTTACTTTGGACACATCTTAAGGAAACACCAATTTGCCAGAAAAAGGCATTATGTTTCGCAGAGAGTCAACAAAACCAAGGCAATCCCTCAATAAGATATACTGACACAAAAGCTGCAACAATAGACTCAAACACAGCAACAATTATGAAGGTGGCACAGGACAAGGCAATGTTTCATTCTTTTATGCAAAATGCTGCTATGGAGTTAAGAGGTTTGAGTTGAATCTCAAAGGAGTGGTGACTTGTAGATTAATGAAGAAGAGAGAGTCTATTCTCTTATAGTATTCCATAGACTATTGCATAGAATAAAGGCATTTCTAATGACATTTTGTCCTGACACATTGTGTGCTTTATGCAGTAGCCATAATAACACAATGCCAAAGAGCACAGGTGCTGGAGTGAGACCACACATTAAGTAAAACACGTGGGCAAGGTTACTCCAGGTTCTCCATCTGCAACAACCGGGGTAATAATAATCATTCATAGGTCATTGTATATATTAAATTGATGAGAACCAAGCTTAATACATTGTAAGAGCTCAATATTACCTGTAATTAATGTTGTATGGTATGGTGTTTTGGTTTTTATTCCATTCCTTCTACCATATTTTCATTTCAGGTTCCCATTATTTCTTGGCAATATATTGCAAGAATCCCTTGTCCTTGAATTTAATTTTGCTATATTATCCCTCTCAGTGATTATTTCACAATGTTACTAGAGTTACTTTCTGTTGTTCCCTTGCATAAAATGCTTCAATTACTTCTAGTCACTAACACATAAAATTCAAGTTTCATGGCTTGGTGGTAAACCCAAATGAAACCCATTGCCACTGAGTCAATTACAGCTCATAGTGAGCTTACAATGAAGAGGACTAGAAGCATTTCTCATTTGTGTGGGATAAACAACAGTATATTTATGGTCTTATTCCAGGGCTTTGATTAGTCTTCCTCCATTTGTCTTATATAATATAATCTGAAAGTACCTGGACATTTGGACTTTCCAATTGTCTGGTTATAATACAGAACACTGCTCTGGTTCAGTTTATCATGCTTATATAATCAGATGGGCAAGAAATGGTGGGTAATTTTGAGGACTTGATAAGATATATACATTGCATATGAGCGATAAAGCCTATAAATATTCAGGGACCTCATCAGAGATACATCTTCAATGGTACAGAGCATGCCAAGACAATCTTTCAAAGCAAGAGAATAATAATGCATTCACACTTTCCACTATGATAAAGACAGCATAAAGTATGGTAAACCTCTTTGGTTCTTAGGGCATATTTCACACAAGGAGGGTGATTCAGTGCTTTTACTCCAAGACACGTAATGTTGCAAGACCAGGTTATGGTGCCTGCAAACTCTCTTGAAGTATATTGCCAGATCCATGACATGAAAGGTTTATATTAGAGGAAAACTGTGGTGTTTACAGTAAGTCCCAGTAGGAGAATGGCAAAGTGGCAGCATCAATGGGCTCAAGCATGGTAACAATTATGAGCTTAGCTCAGGACTGGGCAGAATTTTGTTCTGTTGTGCATAGGGTCACTATGAGTCGGTACTGACTCGATGGCACCTAACAACAACAAGCAGGAGAATCACAATGTAGACCTCAGGAGTCCTGGAGCAAACCCATGCCATCTGTAATGAGAATCATATATTGTTTGAAAAACAACTTTTGACATGCCACTGGTTCCAGGTAGAAACAGAGCATCTGATTTGAGGCAACATGTAAAGTAAGTTACATGATCAAGTGGTCCAAATATCACTGTTGGTTTATCTATCATTTAGATCACTCCTATGACTGCATAGTAAGGTGCTTATAATCAACTTATAAAAGAGCTTGATTCATGAATAAGTAGTTCTGTATGAGAATGTATGTAATAGTTGGAGTTCAATTTGCAAAACGGATTTTGTAGTTCTGAAAGGCAGGAGTGAATATATCCTTACAATTGTTAGAACTTCAGGGGATGAATTATACCATCTGCTTTAAGAAAAAAGTACAAGTGAACTGAATTAAAAATACATATGGATTCAGTGATCATTATAGATGAGTTTGTTTATTGGTCAGAGACAGGATTAAAAAGATTAGATGATCAAGAAAATCTGGGAAAGAGGAATGCAGATGGAATATAAAAATCCATCACATTAATGCCCATCATAATATCCACCACAACAAAATGCCAAGAAGAACATCCAAAACACAAATCAATAGAATGACTCTTCCAGTGAAAGTCAGTCATTCTGTATTAATAGTCACCTCAATGCTGACTCAAGTTGCACACGAAAAGAATAGTCAATTGATCAGATGATATTCCATTGCCTAGTTTTGATAGGAAATGGACAAGTGTCGCTGTTGCTGTTAAGTGCCATCAAGTCGATTCCAACCAATAGCGACCCTATATAGGGTTTCCAAGGAGCAGCTGGTGAATTTGAATGATCAACCTTGCAGGTCAAAAACATTGCAGTGTGATGCATTAGCACACAGCACCACACCAGGACCCCAGTTTTGATGGCAAATGGACAAGTGTAGCAGCCACATTATAAGAAGTCCATGACAACCAGGACCTCTTATGAAGAGACTGGGTTGAACCATAAGATTGTTGTTATTAGGTGCCATCGAGTAGCTATCGAATCATAGCGACCTTATACACAACAGACCGAAACACTGCCTGATCCTAGGCAAACCTCACTATTGTTGCCATGCTTGAGTTCATTGATGTTGCCACTTTGCCAAACCATCTTGCCGGAGGTGTTCTGCTTTTTCTCTGACCCTCCACCTTAACAAACATGGTATCATTCTCCAG
>NW_006412181.1:9869-10858 GCF_000296735.1 Chrysochloris asiatica
ACTCCAGCTCTTTGCACATTTTGTTGTAATATTTGGTTTTATCTTCTCGAGCTGCCCTTTGAAATTTTCTGTTCAGTTCTTGACCTCCTCATTTCTTCCATTTGCTTTAAGCATCTCCACACTGGAGAGCTAGTTTCAGTGTCTCTTCTGACATCCATTTTGACCTTTTCCTTCTTTCTTGTCTTCTTAATGTCTTTTTACTTTTTTCATGTATGATGTTCTTGAAGTCATCCCACAACTCTCTGGTCTTCAATCTTTAGTGCCATCAGATATGCCATTTAAATTATCAGTCATGCTAGATGAGAGCAAGGAGAATCTAGATTGGGAACTAAATGAGGTGATTATATCAGTGTATTCCTGAAACAAGTACAAGAACAAGTTAGTCATTTTACCTCATTAACTTTTTTTCCCTATGTTTTTTCATCATTCTTTAGGAGTTGTTTCCAGATAAGGTGACTATAGTATATAAAGCAAATATGTCTGTGTGGTTCAGCGGTTGCTGTGGAGCACTGCCCAGTTTCTCCTTTAATAGGTTAGTTTCAGAGCCCAATCACTAGATTCCTCAGTGCCAAAAGCACTCACATTAGTGGATTACATATGAGTCAACTCTCCAGGTAATGTTCTCAGGTAAAGGGGGCTACATTACTCCAGGAGAAGCTCATATCCAATGACTTCTCAATATATTGTCTTAAAGACCTAACTTTCCTTACTCAGAATCTAAATCATATCTTACTTCTCTGTGAAACCATCTGAGTCCTCTTATATAAATGCATCATGGATCAACTTCTACTCAACCATGCTTTGCTTGTTGTTGTAGTTGTTAGGTGCAATTGAGTCAGTATTGACTCATAGCGATCTTATGAACAGCAGAACAAAACACTGCCTGATCCTGGGAAAATTTCACCACTGTTGCCATGCTTGAGTCCATTGATGCTGCCACCTGGCCAATCCATCTCTTTAGGGGTCTTCCTCTTTTTCTCTGACCCTCC
>NW_006412182.1:0-1789 GCF_000296735.1 Chrysochloris asiatica
GCATTGTATTTGTGTTGTCTCCCTCATTTATTTATTTTTTTCAGATTTTCCCGTGGTTTTCAATTTTATTTATCCTTTCAGAGAACCATCTTTTCTTGTTGATTCTTTCTATTGTTTTTCTATGTTCTAATTCATATATCTCTGCTGTAATCTTTATTATTCTTATTTTCTGGTGACTGTAGGTTTAATTTGCTAGTCTTTTTCTAATTGTGGGAGATGTTGTGTTAATGTGTAGATTTTGATTTTTTTTTTCTCGTTGGACATTCGTCTTTATTTTTATAAATTGCCTTCTAAGCACTGTTTTGCTGTGTCCCAAAGGTTTTGGTATATTGTGTTTTTGTTTTCATTTGCTGCAAGGAATTCTTTTGTTTCATTTTTTTAAAAATTTATTCTGTAGTTTTAAAGCAGAGTGTTATTCAATTTCCATGTATTTGATTTGTTTTCTTAACTTCTTATCTCTGATTTCTAATTTTATAGCATTGGAATCTGAGAATATGTTTTGTAGCATTTTGATATTTAAATTTTTTTGAGTTTTGCTTTATGGTCATAACATATGGTTTACTATGGACAGTGTTCCATGTGCATTGGAAAATAATGTGTATTGTGCTATTGTTGTATTGACTACTCGCTTATTCAATACAACTGTTGTTGTGTTGAATAAATCTATGAGATCAAGTTGATTGACTGTTTAGTTTAATTCCTCTCTGTCTTTGTTGACTTTCTTTCTACTTGTTTTCTCCTTTTTTGAAAGTCATATATTGAAATCTCTTAATATTTGTGTAGAATTGTCTATTTGCTTCTTGAATTCTACTAGAGTTTTCTTAAATGTGTTTTGAGACTCTTCCATTGCGAGCATAGATATTTATTATGGTTATGTCCTCTTATTCAATTGAACCTTTAATCATGGGATAATTCAGTTTTTAATTTTTTGTATAGGACATACGCAAGCACTGAGAAGCTGAGGCCCAGTGACAACGTAGATGAAAATCCAGTCTTTGGGCCCTCCTTGGAATTGTGGGCCATGGACCCCGAGGGCCAAGGAAGTGACCTCCTGAAGTCCCGGGTTCATTGGTCTTTGCAAACTCACTGCTTGGCTACCTTTGTACAATTCTCTCTGGTTCTAATATTGTTAATTCTGTACTTGTCCTTTATGCTTCTAACTCCAGTAATTATAGTTTCTGAGAAAATTGGTCTCTAATGATAGCAGTGTACACATTGCCTCTCTTAATGGCTCCACTGTAAAAGTCACTGCCCTGAAAGTATTGGCAGTACATAAGGTTTTGGGAACAAATCTCTCTGAGAGGCAAAGCTCTGACTACTTGGTAAGTATGTTAAAACTGTCTCTGACCAAATTATTCAGTTATGTTTGATATTAACTTGAAGCGTGAACTCTTGATGTCCATGTACAAATCGAACTTCCCCCTAGAACCAAGGCAATAAAGCTTCCTCCAATGACTTAGGAAGAACAGGAATAAGTGTGTTGGAATTAAGAGTAAAAGTTTTAGAGAAAAACTGCCTAAGGATATGGAATGGTAAATTCTGGGAATATTTGATTAAAGGATAATGGCAGCAGCTCCCCCAAACCGCTCCTGGGTATAATCAATTTAATCCAGATGCTCTTCTTCCCCCTGAAGACAGTGAACATTGTCATATCTATGGAACCTAGAACAGGGTTAAAGGAATGTAGAGGTAACACCGCACCTTCTTAGAAAGGTCAAAACCTGTTTTTCACCTTCCCTGAAATTGTAGAAGCAAGGAAGAAAGAATTATTAGTTTGACAAATATAACC
>NW_006412182.1:2854-5737 GCF_000296735.1 Chrysochloris asiatica
TTTAATTTTTAATCTATGTTTGTGTGTAATTTTTAATCTGTTTGTCTTTGTGTCTCTTGTATACAGTATATTTAAGAATCTTGTTTTCTTATCCATTCTGCAACTCTCTTGTCTTTTGACTTTTTCATTTAGTTCATTGATGTTCAGCATAGTGATTGATAGGTATAAATTTATTGCAGTCATTTTGTTGATGTTGAGTGCCGCCCTCCTCTCCCCATGGTGCTGCTGGTTTCTTTATTCCACTTATTTTCCTGTGCTGAATTTATGTGCATTTTCTTGTGCAATATCTTTTCATTGTTTTAATGTTTACAAAATTTTCATGGAATTTACTTTCTTGATTTGATGTGAAAGTATATTATGTCTCTATGAGGTTACCTTGCAATTTGTTAATTGCTTCCTCAGTTTAAAACAATCTGTTTTATTTCAAAATCTACTTGACTTTTTCACCATTTGTAATTTTAAAAACATGCTTTTCTCTCTTTTTGCTTTGTAATTGTCTTCATTATATATGTATATCTCTGATGCCCCATTTTTAGTTTTGAAGTTTTATTTTATTCTGTGTACTTCTATGTCTAGACTGAATTCTGGGTGGTGTTGCGATGTATGTCAATCTCTATTTGTTTTCTGCTGTTGTTGTTTCTCAGTTCAAATGTTTCCATTTACTCTTTTTCACAAAGTTGAGTTGTGTTTTTCAAATTCCTTTATTTTCTGTGTTTTGGGAAATGTTCTAATTTCTCTGTTATATTTAAGGGACAGTTTTGGTGAATAAATGATTCTTGGTTGGCAATTTTTTTTTCTTTCTTTCTGAGGTTTCACATGTCTCCCCATTGCCTGCATGGGTTTTGCTGAGAAATCATAGCTTAATCTTATTGGTTTTCCTTTGAAGGTAAGATTTTTTTTTTTTTTCCTTCAAGTGGTTTTCAGGGTTCTTTCCTTGTCTTTTGCTTTGGAGAGTTTGATTATGGTATGTCTTCATGATTTTGTTTTGGGAACTATCCTGTTTGGGGTTCATTTAGCTTTTGGAATGCTTATTTTCTTACCTTTCATGATGTTAGGGAAAATTTCTTCCAGCAGCTCTTCGGCTATATTTTCAATGTTTTTCTTTGTCTCTTCCTGTTCTGGATCACTCTATGGTAATTCCTCTTCATGTTTTCCCACATGAAACTTAAATTTTCTTCAAATGTTTTTATTCATTTTCTTGGTTGTTCTTCTAGCTTATTATTATTGGGAGACTTGTCGTCCAGCTCATTAATTATGCCTTTCATTGATTCAAATCAACTCCCTTTCCATTTCAATGTATTATTCACTTCTGATATTTTAATATTAATCTTCTGGATTTCTGTTCACTGGTTTTTTTATTGTCTCCAATCCTTTATCTTATCAGTCTTTAAAATAAGTTTTTATTGTGAAATGAGTGATAGTTTGCATGGGAGAACATCAGTTTCATGCTCATCATTTCATTGCAGTGATTATAATGTCTTCCGTGCATCATCATTCAATAGTATTTGCTTCTATTTCCTCTGTTTTTGTGCTTGTTTTTTGGTGGAGGGTGGGGTAGGGAGTAATGTACACAAAAACACTCAGGAATATGTAATAATTTAAACAATCAAAGGGTACATTCTACAAACCTGCCTACTGGCAGCCAACACTTAGTCCCTCTCTTTCCATGAGTCTAAAGTCCTCAGCTTCTCCTTCTCTCCATTTCTTCATCTCTGCCGTCATCTCTGGTGTCACTGCTTCTCTGGATAGGGTTTCACCTTCCACTCATGCTCTTCTCTCTTGATAGTCCTTTGCTCCTGTATTGTAAAATTAACTACTTTCCCCTTTATGTTACAAAACTTCTACCTTTACAGTTGTGACAGTTGTAATTAGTCATGATAACAATTACTTTCTATTGAATTATAAGAATCTTATCCCCATCTCATTTCAGCAGACCCATGTAGGCAAGATGAAAACAATTCAGTGGGGATTCTACCTTCCCACACACACTGTGAAACTAAATTTCCTCTTCAAAACTTGTTAGCCAGTCACTTCATGACTTTATAGCCTCCCTCCCAAACCACCTCATTTTAGGTAGCCAATGTCTAAGTTACCCATCCTTATCAACCCTATATACAGAGGGGATAGGATTGATACTTGATGTGAAAACTCCTTCCCTCTCAGTTGGTATTTTGAGCTACTACATCCATAAGTATAGGTCAAGTACATCAAACTGTAGCAATTTACACTTGTTTCTTTTATTAAAAAAAAATTTTTTTTTTTTTTTTTAAATCTTGTTCTAGTTGAGTTCTGATCATCAAGCCATTGAGGCTAGGTAGAATACCCTTTATCTATCTTGTTTGATTGTTCCTGTATCACTTTTCTGCATTCTTTCTTGTTTCCTTTGATATTTCTGTCAATCGTTTGGAGGCATTCTCCTGAATTATTTTTTTCTTCTGTAGGTAGTTCTAGTGCCTGTTTTCTTTTGATAACATTTTTTAGCTCTGCCTCTTAATCATTTGTTTGAGCTACTCTGTCTTGTTTTTTTTTCATGTGAACTGAAATTGTCTGCTGCTTTTGCAGTATTGTGATGTCATTCTATTTGTATAAAGTTGATGACTGTATGTTGCTGTATTCTTGGAAAGTCACCCACAACCTCCTTGTGGGTGTGATCAAGAAATGAACTTATGCACCATTATCTGTTTGCTGTTTGCACATTTCAATTCAGGATGGATTTATCTGATAATACTTGTTGTTATTGATCCAGTGTACAGCAGCTGGTATTGACTCTAGTCTAATTGGTGGTGATACTGTTTTTGTTGTTAGGTGCCATCAAGTCTGTACTGACCCATAGTGACCTTATGCACAGCAGAACAAAACACTGTCCAATCCTGGGCCAACCTC
>NW_006412182.1:8246-8815 GCF_000296735.1 Chrysochloris asiatica
TACATTCCATGTTCCGATTTTCAATGGATATTGCAGCTGTTTCTCTTCATTTTGAGGTGTGCCCCATCAGCAAATATAGGTCCTGTGGGCTTTTCTTCCACGGGCTTTACTCCATATCATAGTGAACTCTACTTTGAGGAGGCAATTCTTCCCCAGTTGCATTTTGAGTGCCTTCCAACCTAAGGAGCTCATTTTCCAGCACTATATCTGACAGTATTTCTCTGCTATTCATAAGGTTTTCAGTGACTAAATATTAGGAAATATTTTGTCACTCTTCCTAGTCTGTCTTTGTCTGGAAGCTCATCTGAAATCTGTCCACCGTGGGTGACCCTGCTGGTATTTAAAATACCAGTGACATAGCTTTCAGAATCACAGCAGCTCACAAGCCACCACAGTATGACAAACTGTCAGATGAGTGATGGTGGTGGTGCTGTAGTGTTTATGAATATTGTTTGGCACATGGCTGCAGTTGCTATCTCCTGATGGTTGAGGCAAGAAGATAATACAAACACTAGAGAGAAGAAAAACAATAAACAATCTAGTGAGCAACAATAAAAATAAAATAGCAA
>NW_006412183.1:0-9018 GCF_000296735.1 Chrysochloris asiatica
TCTATCCATCATCCATCCATCCATCTATCCATCCATCCACCATCCATCCATCCACCTATCCATCCATCCATCTATCCATCATCCATCCATCCAT
This sequence comes from Chrysochloris asiatica, assembly GCF_000296735.1. Classification (NCBI taxonomy): domain Eukaryota; kingdom Metazoa; phylum Chordata; class Mammalia; order Afrosoricida; family Chrysochloridae; genus Chrysochloris; species Chrysochloris asiatica. The sequence continues at coordinate 95 of NW_006412183.1, forward strand.
CCATCCACCTATCCATCCATCCATCTATCCATCATCCATCCATCCATCCATCATCCACATATTCATCCATTCATTCACCTATCCATCTATCATCTATCAATTATTGATCTATCTATTTATCTATCTATCAATCAAATACAAATCTACTGTCCACCCCATGGAAGAAAGCTGTAAAAATATACAGCTTCCCAGTGATGCCTGAGATGGAGGCAGAGATGATGACATGGAGAGATGGAGCAGCTGGGGACTTAAGATCCGGAGAGGGAGAGGGGCTGTGTGTTGACGATGGGGGGAGGGAAGCAGGCTTGCAGGGTATACCCTTTGGTTGGTTGATGACACATGGAGGGATTGTAACCATGGCAATGAAACGATATACGATAGAATGAATGTAAAACTAATGTTCTCGCATGTAAACTATCAAATAATTCACAAGAAAACATTTATATATATATAAAAAGAGTATTGCATGTGACGGGGGAAAAGAGTCCCAACCACTGAATAGTTTTCATCTTGTCTAGATGGGGCTGGTGAGAAGAAATGGGAACAAGATTCTTACGATTCAACAGTGAGTGATTGTTATCATGATTAATTGTGACTGTCACGATTGTAAAGGTAGAAGTTGTGTAACAAAAACAGGATTGTGGTTAATCTTACAGTCCAGAAACAAAGGACCCTAGGACCATCAAGGGAGAAGAGCACAAGCAGAATGTGGGACCTTATTCAGAGAAGCAGCGACACCAGAGATGGAGGCAGAGATGAGGACATGGAGAGAGGGAGCAGCTGAGGACTCTAGATTCATGTAAAGAGAGGGTCTGAGAGCTGGCAGCCAGGAGGCAGACTTGCAGAATGTGCCCATTGGAGGTGTAAATTATTATATATGCCTGAATGTTTTTTTTTGTTGTTGTTGTTGTTGTTTTAAAAGAGCAAAAGTGAGTAGAGAGAAATACTGTTAACTGATGGTACATGAGGGGATTATAATCATTGTAGTGAAACAAGGCATATGATTTGTTGAATGTAAAACTGATAATCTGCACTGTAAACTTTCACTCAATCCACAATAAAAACCTTTAATATATATGCATACATATATATGTTGTTGTTGTTGTTAAGTGCCGTCGAGTCAGTTCCAACCCATAGCGATCCTGAACAGGGTTTCTGAGGCTGTAAATCTTTATGGGAGCAAAAAGCCTCATCTTTCTTCCGCGGAGCAGCTGGTAGTTTCGAACTGCTGACCTTGCAGTTCACAGCCCGATTCGTAACCACTACACTACCAGAGCTCCTTATATACAGCTTCCTAAACCCTGGTGTGGTGCTTCAGGTTAATGCGCTGGACTGCAAGGTTGGTTTGAACCACAAGGTCAGTTCAAGCTCACCAGCTACTCCTCAGAAACACTATACAGGGTAGCCATGGGTCAGAACCAACTCCACACCACCCCCACCACTATCTATCATCTATCTATCTATCATCTATCTATCTATCTATCTATCTATCATCTATCTATCATCTATCTATCTATCATCTATCTATCTATCTATCTATCTATCTATCTATCTATCTATCTATCTATCTATCATCTATCATGTGACTTGGAAATCTACATTCGTTTTGTCCCACTGGACAGCCAGTTATTCATTCTCTTGTATTCCTCCTGCCGTGATAGACATCTGTCCTACCATCTTCCCATGTTCTGGATGCCCTAACTTGTATGCGTCTACAAGTCCTGCCTTCATTCCTCTTCTTCTTCTTTCTAACCATTGATCTAGCCAGTCCCAAACATTTCTGTTCATCGTGTCAAACTTTATAAATGGTGTAATTGAAGTAGACCCCAGGGCATGTATCGATTACTTCTGAGACAATGGACAGTTTTACAGTGTTGGCTTTCTCCTAGAAGAACAAGGTGTACTCTCTGCTGACTCAGATTTCTTTTTTGTGTCCTCAGTAAAGCTGATCATTTTCCTGGCATAGGCTTAATGTATTTTTGTTAGTTTCTTGCCCAAGATGGTTTACAGTTTTTCTAGCTACTGTAGGGGGAATGGAGAACCACCAGGATATTCCTAGTCTGTGTAGAAGGCTATGGATGGATTTTTATGTCAGCCTAGTCTCTGACTACCTTACTAAGCCCGCTTCATGGTTTGTTTGTTTCTTTCTTTTTTCTTGCATTTGTTAGACACCCGATGAGAGCGTCAGCAAATAACAGCAGTTTTCCTTCTTCCTCTCTGGTATTGACACCCTTGACGGTTGTGTTGCATTGGCTCGAGCCTCCAGCACGAAGAGTGTGAGTGTGCCATCTTCACCTTGTTCTAGTTGTTTTCCCATCATGCCTCGGGGGATTCCCACCTCAGGAAGGCTTCGTTCTGAGTGGAGGCGGGATTTCAGCAAATGCCTTGTTGGCATGCGTAACACTGAGTTTTTTTTTTTACTTTTTTTCACCTCTCATCTGTCAGCGTGTTGCACTGTGGTGGACTGAGTGTTGTCCTGTTGGAAACTATGCCACCACCAGTAGTTCAAATCCCAATAGGGTCATTCATGGCAAGCGGTGTCAGCAGGTTCCAGACTAAGACAGACAAGGAAAAAAGACATGGTCATCTGCTTCTGGAAAGCAGCCAATGAAAACCCATGTGTCACAAAGGATACCATCCAATGTAAAGCCAGAAGATGAGCTCTTAGGCTGGAAAGCACTCAAAATGCATGGTGGTCTTGACAATGAACTCCAATATTTGGAAACACAATTCAGGACTGGGTGGTATTTTGTTCTGTTGGACATGAGCCAAAGACAACACAATGGCAACTAATAACACAACAGTGCTGGATTACACAACAACCACGATAATTCCATGTAATTACACTATACAGTTGTATAATAATCATGAGAGTAGATCCAAGTGTTGATGGTCCTCGGATTCCTGGAATAACGTTCCCAGCCCAGCTCCTCAAGGCTGCCCCTTCTCTGAGCTTGGTCTCCTCCTGGAGACACCTTGGTTCCCCGAGAGCAGGTATGGAGGAGACGGGGGGCTGGACCCTCATGCTTCTATAGCACATGTGGGTGTTGCAGACAGTGTGTGACTGGTTTGTTTTTGTAAATGGCATTTTCTGAGTTGGCTCCAACTCAAGGTGAGTATATCTCTAGCAGAGGAAATAACGCCTGGTTCTGGTGTCTCCTTCACAATTGCTGGTCTGTTGTGGTCATGTGTCCATACATCTCACTGAGGTTCTCCGTCCACTATACCAAACATGATGTCCTTTTCTGTGGACGTGTGCATTTTTGCTTCTAAGAAGACTCTGGCTGTGCTTATTCAAAATGGAAATGGAAAGATCATGTAAAAATCCCCCCCTCCCCCTGCAGTTTCCACTACAGGTCAGATGTTTGAAATGTGTGGATTGCCCTTGCAGACGCTCTGTGGCCCTTCTAATGGGATCAGGTGAGGTTGACTTCTCGCTCCACTAAGGACTCTCGCTTGTGCCCACTTAGCTGTCTAGGACCAGGACCCACCAGAAGCTGTGTTGGCGTCTGCTGGAGTCTGGGTGCCCCCAAGCAGTTTCTTCTCATAGAATTTCTGGCTTCCAGAATCCACGTGTCTTTGGCTTTCCATGCTGTTGAAGACTAAATTGTGTCTCCAAAGGGCATGTTGGAGTCCTAGTCCCTTACCTGTGAATGCCACAGTCTCAGCGATCTAGTGCTGGTATGAGAAATGCCACCAGTAGGGGACATAGCTAATGGAAATGCATTCTCTCACAGGTCTGGGAGAAGGTTGCCTCTCTCTCTGTCTCCTGGTTCTAGGAGGTTCCCAGTGCAGGGACCCCTGGGTCCAGAGGGTGTGCTCCACTCCTGGATCTTCTTGGTGGTTGTGGGCCCCTCTCTCTCCTTTTGTTTCCTGTAAGACAAAAAGTGATCCCAGGGTTCTGCAGCAAGATGGCAGAGGATGCAGGAAAGCAAGTGAAGCAGGCACAGACGGAGTTCCTGGAGTCCTGAGCTTCAGTGGGCACCACAGAGAGGTGGACTGAGGGCCAACTAGAAGAGGACACCGAGCAAAAACAGCGAGAGAAGGAAAACGGACAGGCTGTGGGCTGGCATGGCGGGGCATGGCCGTCTGGGGTTTTTGCGAGTGGCTATAGATACTGGAGCTCTGGTAGCGTAGTGGTTATGAATTGGGCTGCGAACCTTAAGGTCAGTGGTTCAAAACTACCAGTCGCTCCACAGGAGAAAGATGAGGCTTTCTACTCCCGTAAAGATTTATACCCTCGGAAACCCTGTACAGGGTCGCTATGGGTCGGAACCGACTCGATGGCACTTAACAACAACAACAACAACATAGATACTGCATCCTGCAGGCACAGGATGAGGCTAGAGGTTGGCAGCAAGGGGCTGCAATTCTCCCTTGTTCCCTTGCCTTCCTAGTAGCCAGGGGATAGTCAGCCCCCGTCCTTACCAACCTAATAGCCAGTGGCACCTCGGCAGGGGGTCAGGTGCCAGGACAGCATTCCTGGTCCTGGAGGGGTGTGAACCCACCTTGAACTATCCCACACGTACAGGGAACAGTACGTCCAATCTCTGCCATATCCACAAGGAGACAGGTAACTGAGTGCCTGAGAACACACCAATGTTTTATTACCGATTAGTTATAAATACCACTCCACGGTGTCTTGGAGAAAACAGACAATTTCAGCTTACACAGGAAACAAGCTAGAGTGCCTCAAACAAGTGACCAAAATAGAGTAAGAAAATACAAAACCAGAAATGGTATCAGAACTACTTGATAAGGAATTCGAAAGAATGCTACTTAGGCAGCTTCAGTGGACTGAGACAATGAAATCAAGGAAAACAGATAAAACCAGACACGTGTTCAGGAAACAAACTGATAAAATACATGGGAAAATGGAAGCCATACAAAAACAGCAATTAGAAAGCCAGAAGATTAATACTAAGACTTCAGAAATAGATAACACACTGAAAGGGCAAAGACGCAGAAATGAATCAATGGAAGGCTGAGTTACTAAGCTTGAAGAAAAATTTCTCAATATATATCTGCTACAGGAACAATCAGAATAGAAAGACCAACAAGAACAAAAAAATCTAAAGAAGGCCTAAGATTTATGTGGAACACTTTTAAGAGGAATTCCAGAACAGGGAAAGACAAAAACAAAACAAAATCCATAGAGAATATTGTCCACGAGTTGTTGGAAGAAAACTTCCCTAACGTTATGAAAGATGAGAAAATAGTGATTCAAAAAGTGGACGAATTTCAAACATGATAGACCACAAAAGAAAACCATGAAGACATCTTATAAACAAGCTTCTCAAAGCCAAAGACAAGGAAACAATCATGAAAACAGTTCAGAGGACAACCAAAGAATGGTAGGTCTCAATCCAATCTGAGGGGTGTCTTTATTAAAGAGGGGAAGAGACACAGACAGACAGAGGAAGTGTGCCATGTGCGGACAGAGTTAACACTGCAGTCGTAAGCCCAGGAACTCCTGGGTCCACCAGAATCCCGAGAGACAGGAACCTCCTTTAGAGAGAATGTGCTCTTGCTCACACTCCGAATTAGAACTCCAGATCTCCAGAGGGGAGACAGTGCAGTTCTGTTCTCAGAAGCCATCCATGTGTACGGTTGCTTGTGCAGAGCTCCTTCAACACTTCCTCACATGTTGAGTGTAGGTTACTAATCATACTCATCGGCTGCTCCCCTGGAGAAAACGAGGCTGTCTGCGCCCCTAAAGTTTCAGTCCCAGAAACTTTAAGGAGCAGTTCCGATCTGTCTCACGAGATGGTAATGGCCAGATGGCAGTGGTTTGGGGGCAGGTTATAGTTGTTAGGTAAATATTTGCCACAATTTTTATTATTATCATTCTCACTGTTGTTAGGTGCTGTGGAGTCAGCCGTGACTCATAGTGACCTGATGTACAGCAGAATGCAAGGTGCCATCTTCATGGTCCTTGGTGTGGCCACTGTGTTGGTCCATCTCCTTGAGAGTTTCGTGGACCCTCTACTTGACAAACACAGCGTCCTTTTGTAGTTGCTGTTGTTAAGTGTTGTCAAATTGGTTCCAACCCATAGTGACCCTGTATAAGGTTTCCAAGGAGCAGCTGGTAAGCTTGAACTGCCGACCTTGTGGTTCAAACGGCTTTGCAGTCTGGCGCGTTAACTCATAGCACAGTAGTTACTAGTATTTGTTTATGAATAATCGGTATAATAATAATAATATGTGTGATGTGCTATTACTAAATGTTGCCAAATTGCGGACCAAAGGCATTGTACCAGGCTACGCTCCTGCCTGCAGTGCATGGAGCTTCCAGCCCCAGAAATTCAGGGTAAACTCACAGTCAGCTGACTTGTTAATGTTTTACCCTCTAACGGGTGACAAGTGGCATCTCATTGCTGTGATTTGTGTTTCTCAGTGTTAGCAGTGAAGTTGAACATCCTTACACGTATTTATTACACATTGTTTTCTCCTCATATTTATAGTTTCTTATCATTTGCTCATTTTTCTGTGGGGCTGCCTGTCTTTCTCTTATTGATTTTCAGGAATTATTTATACATCTGGGTAGCAATACTTTATTGGTTCTATGGGTTGCAAATATATCTTCCTAGTCTGAGGCTTGTATTTCTTTTTTTCCTTTTTCTTTTCTTTTGCTTTATTGATGGTATCTTTTGCAGAACAGAAGTTTAAATTTTAATGTGTCTGAGACCTCAGTCTCTGCCTTTCTGTTTTGTGATGTGATGTAAAATCCAATGTTATCTTTCATTGTTTTGCAGTTTCTACTTTAGTTTTTTACTCCACCTATGTTATTTTTCTTTATGATACGAAGTACCTTTCTCCTTATCTTTATGATGGGAAATACCTTTTTCTCTCTCTTTGTGCTGGCACAAGTTCTGAGCAGTCACCCTCTTGCCACTGATGGTAGATGTCACTTCTCTTGTGCACCAAGTTCATCTTTCCTCGGCTGCTGTGATGAAATACCACCAAACGGGAGGCTGCTGAGAACGAAGCTATGTTGCCTCACAGTCTGGAGGTGAGGGGGCAGAATTCAGGGTGTTGGAAGTGCCATGCTCCCTCTGAAGGCTCCAGGGAAGTGCTGTCCCATGTCGCTCCCAGCTTCTGGTGGCCCAAGGTGTCCCTAACCTGGCAGGTGTATTCCCCATCCGTGAGCATGGGGACTTAATTCTGCATCATGGGCTTCTCTATTTCTGCAGACTGTACTACCAGGCTTTGCTTCTTCTAGTTTGAATCTCTGTTACTATATGTTGTTGTTATGTGCCGTGGAGTCGGTTCTGACTCATAGCGATCCTGTACAGGGTTTCTGAGACTGTAAATCTTCACAGGAGCAGAAAGCCTCATCTTTCTCCCGCGGAACAGCTGGTAGTTTCAAACTGCCGACCTTGAGGTTAGCAGCCCGATTTGTAACAACTACGCTACCAGAGCTCCTTCTGTTACTATGCTCATACACCTTTAAGGGCATTAAGTCCCCTTGATGGATGGACCCTTCTGTCACTGTGAAACAAAACGTTTTATTCTTGGCTTTCCTTGCCATGAAATCCACCTCAACAAACACCAGCTTTCTTTTGATTAGTGTCAGCATGCTGTATCTTTCCCCAACCTTTTACTTCTACCCTATTTACAGTTTTATATTTAAAGTGTGTTTCTTGCAGTGGTAGATAGCTCATACTTGTTTTAATTGTAGTATTTAGAATATTATACCAGTATTGATATAGTTAAGAAGCTCTGGTAACGTAGTGGTTATGAGTCAGGCTGCGAACCTTAAGGTCAGCAGTTCAAAACTACCAGCCATTCCGCAGGAGAAAGATGAGGCTTTCTGCTCCAGTAAAGATTTACAGCCTTGGAAACCCTGTACAGGGTCGCTATGAATCTGAACCGACTCCACGGCATACCACCACCATTGGTATAGTTTGGATTAAACCCACCACCATCTTACTATTTATTTTCTACTTATGCCATTTGCTCCTTCTCTTCTTTTTAATCCCTTCCCGCTTTTTCAAAATTCTTTCGGATTAACTGAGTATTTTTATTATGATCCTATTTCACCTCAGTCTTGGCTTGCGGGCTCTAGAATGTTTTTGTTTGTGGTTGCTTTAGGTTGTATAGGCTATGCCTTTAATGTAGCACATCCTGCCTTCAGGTCACGTGACACCACTTCTGGAGGTACAATGGTTAAAGCGTTCAGCTGCTAACTGAAAGTCGGCTGTTGGAACCCATCTCCCTTGCCCCCCGAGAGAACAATGTATCAGTCTGGTTTCATAAAATTTGCAGTCTTGGAAACCCGTTGTGACCCTATGGCTTGTAATGCACTAGACTGCAGGAGGGTCACATGTAGCAAAATGTTGCTCAGCAGAGCTCTTCCATTGTCCTCTGGGAGGGCTTGCATGACTGTTGCCTTGTACTTTGTCTCTAGATAATGCTATAGGCCTTGCCAACATTGCTGTTAGTTTTCTTTAATCATTTAAAAAGTTTAAAAAATATATAAATATAATTAAACTGTTATTTTTGTTCTCGCTGCTGCTTTGTTGCTGTTATTGTAGTTGTTCGGTGCCATCAAGTTGGTACTGACACATAGCGCCCCTGTGCACAACAGAACGAAACACTGCCCGGTCCCACGCCAACCTCATAATTGTTGGCTACACTGTGCCAATCCATCTTGTTAAGGGTCTTCCTCTTTCTCTCTGACCCTCCACTGTATCAAACATGATGTCCTTCTCCAGGGACTGGTCCTTCTTGATAATATATCCGAAGTATATGAGATGAAATCTTTCCTTCCTGGCTTCCAAGGAGCACTCTGGCTGCACTTCTTCCAACACAGATCAGTTTGGTTTTTTTTGGCAGCCCAGGGCACTTTCAATATTCTCCTCCAACACCATAACTCAAAAGCATCAATTCTTCTACGGTCTTCCTTAGTCACCGTCCAACTT
>NW_006412184.1:0-1404 GCF_000296735.1 Chrysochloris asiatica
AAAACCACCCCTCAAAACCAAGAATAAAACCGTAGCTGACTGACCAGTAGCCTTTGCTGTGCAGGTCAGTGTGCATGCACAGTAGAAACTACCAGCAGTAGGTGGGGATGTCCACTTGTTCAGGCCCCTCCTCTAGTCACCATCATGGAGATGCGCAGACAGATGTTAAGAAAGGAATGTAAGCAAGATTGTCCACTATTTTTATCTCTGAAGGTCAATTAAGTATCTACATATGCACAGTGTAATTCTCAAAATAGCTGCATCCTTGTGTATAGTAGTTGGTGTTGGCGCTTGCCTTTTATGTTGGGGTTTTACAAGGTGCATATGTGCTTTGACTGTATGTCCAGACCTACTGTTTCTGGCTAGGTAAGGCAGAAATAAAGGGTCCCACCTAGGTCCACTTTAGGGCTGAGTCCCAGAGTCAGAGTCAAACGTCATAAAAAGTAGCCAAAGGATCAGCCTGTGTGACCAGTGAGGCTCCCAGGGACCTCCTCTCTGTGCCGTGGGAAAATTGTGGATGCAACACTGGACCTTTTCATGGATGTGCTCCCACCCGCCTGAAGGTGTCCTGGCTGGGCAATGAGGGTGTGACAGGTGAGAGATGGAAAGAAAAGTGTCAAATCTGTCACATTTCTTTTTCCAGATGCTGCTCCATGGTTTTTAACGTTGTATCAGCCTGACTGTGGCCCCACCCTCTGATCTCAACCCAGGTGGAGGGGCCTGCAGGGAATGACACAATCGATGCAGAAATTGCCATACTTTCCTTCATCAGCTTTCTCCATCAGTGAGTGCGGGGGAAACTGATGACCCACACCTTATATTAGATCCAAAACTCTGGAGCTGCTCCAGAAAAGTGTCTTCTCTGGTTTTTCTGTGCCTCCTCTGAGGAGCTTCTCCTCCCTATCTCTGCTGTCCTTTTATGTTGTCCTTGGGAAAATGCTGCCTTTTTTTTTCAATCTCAAACGGTTGTGCATTCTATGGTAAATAATAACACTTATGAAGTACATATACTTCATAGAAGGCTCAACCATTTGAGATCAAAAGCGCAGCCTTTTTTTCCCACAGACAAACTTCAGAGTGGAGGAATGGAAATACAAGGAGGAAGTGGGATAAGTGATGTTATATTAAGGGGATTGCAATGAAAGAGATGAAAGGAAGTGTGTATGGTTTGTTAAATGTAAAACTGATGATCTACTATGTAAACTTTCACCAGAGCTACAGTTCCACCTTTATGCTCTCCCATCTCCATACAGGTGTCCCTCCCCCTCCTCCCCTGTATAACTTCCACCACTGACTCTCCCTGTTGTCACTGGTCCTCACTGTGGCCACCACTAACCTTGGTTACAACAACACTCTGGAGTTACACAGGCTGTGGAAGCTGCTGCAATTCTCCCTGAAGTTTCC
>NW_006412184.1:2828-4400 GCF_000296735.1 Chrysochloris asiatica
TTGTCATCAGTGATTTTGAACAACTCTAATAAAGCTCTCAACAAAATAAAATATAATCATCTTTCAATTTAATCAGCAATAGCATTTGTGGAAAATTCAGTCTATAGTAAAGCCATGCAAAAAAAGCTGGAGTTTTTTGTTCTTGTTGGTTGGTTCATTTTGGTTGCTATTGTTTTCATTTTTTGCTTAAATGTTAAATGGGATTGATATCTAGGCTCAGATGAATATAAAAGGGTTTTCTCCTACATGACTTTCTGGTGGGTATGGTGTGGGGTGTAGGACAGTGCTTCATTGTGAAGGGCTGTCCATGCTCTGCCAGATGTCCTGCATCTCTGGCCACTAGCACTTCTCAATTATCCTGATAATCCAAATTCTCCCACAGACTTTCAAAATACCTTGAGGATGCAGGGAATGGCACCTTCATAGGAAGAAGGGCCCTTAGGCTACCCTCACCTGAACCTAGATATTTGAACCATTGCTAAATACAGAAGCCTTGGTTTCTCACACAGTATACCCAGAACTTTCAAACCTAGCCAGTGTCACAGCAAATCAGCACCTTCCTCTCAGAGGATTTCTCCCTGAATTGGACTGGAACCAGATTTAAAACTTCGGTTACTCCCCTCTGGTTCAGAATGGCAGCCCACGTAACCCATTTCAGCACTCACAACTCTTTCCTTGAGTCTTGGTGCCCTGGCAGCTCCAGAGGGTTGTTGTTGTTGTTGTCATTGCTGTTAAGTGCTGTCGAGTCGGTTCTGACCCATAGCGACCCTGTTTAGGGTTTCTGAGGGGCAGTGGTAAGTTTGAACCACCAACTTTGCAGGCCAATGCAGTAACCCACAGCGCCACACCAGAAACTCCCAAAGTAAAATTCCTCTGGGCAGCATGGCCTTTATTTTAAGACAGACCATCCTAACTATATCCCCACCAAGTTTGTTGAAATTCCACCTAGTTGTTTTGGGATGGTGCCATTGCAGACAAGTAGAAATGTTATGAAATAAGTTGAGATAGAAATATAAACATAAAAATATATACTTCACAGTCATTTTTAAATTTACTTTTTAGAGTTCTTAACTCTCTATATCCATGACCTTTTTGGATTTTTAATTGTTGGATAAAATCATGTTTTATTGGGTTTTTAAGGATCTGATTTTCTAAAATCTGAACATATCTGCCTTAGAATTATAGCAAGAATGCTCCTAAGAAGTGAGGATGGTAAAACTTGGCCTCTTGTACTTTGGACATGTTATCAGTAGGGACCAGTCCCTGGAAACGGACATCACGCTTAGTAATGTAGAGGGTCAGCAAAAAAGAAAACATTCAACTGGATAGAATGACACCATGGCTGCAACAGTGGGCTTGAACATAGGAATAATTGTGAGCATGGCACAGGACCAGGCAGTGTTTTGTTCTGTTGTACATATGGTCACTATGAGCTGGAAGCAATTCAATGACATCTAACAACAACAACAACAACAACAACAACAGGATAACCTCTCCCATGACCAAATTCTCTCCCTTTTGCTCCTCTGTCTCATCACTTCTATGCTAGGGATCACTTCTTAGTATTTTTGT
>NW_006412184.1:5810-6425 GCF_000296735.1 Chrysochloris asiatica
GAATAAATTAGTGAATTGATTAAAGGTTCTATTTGTCCAACATGAAAATATGTATTTAGAGAGCACCTTGGTAACATTCTCATTGACCTACATATAAAACTCTGTCCAATCTCATACTTGTGGTCTTAACTTTTCTTAGCTACACAGTCATTCTTATTATTTCAATTACCTTCTAGTTTCATATCCTCCAACAGCAAAGACTCCACTTGTTTGTTTATTGTTCTACTGATATATAGTCAACTTTCTTTTTAAACTCCCAGCCTGTTTTTGTTTTGTTTTGTTATGTTTTTTTACTTTTTTGATATCTACAATTTCCATTAATTAATTCAGTTACTCATTCTGTGAATTAATCTATTCATTCATTTACTCATTCAAATATTTATGAAGCATAAATGTTCTTTATTATTTATAATCACTGTTGCTTCTAAGAAGGACAGAGCAGTGTCTGCATCATGTCACAGTCAAATAGAGCCTGGCACCAAAAAAGTACTTAAAATAAGTTCCAATCTCTACTTGCACCTTTCACAGGCTGCTAATAAAGACCTATTAGCTCTGGCAGCATAGTGGATTATGAGTTGGACTGCTAACTACAAGGCCAGCAGTTTGAATCTACCA
>NW_006412184.1:8045-9001 GCF_000296735.1 Chrysochloris asiatica
TTCAAGGAGGACTCTTGAGACTGTTACTTGGTAGCATCTCTCAGCCTCCAAGGCTTTTCACCATTGACATGACCATGACTCAAGTACTTTTCTCAGATGTTCTCTTTGGAACTTTTCTTGAGTTTCTGATAACGATTAGCCTAAAGTATTAGATTCAAAGTCTACTCAATCTCAAGTGCCAGAGCAGCTATGGATCCCCATGGGATCTGGTTTTCCTGGGAGGAACTAGGCAAAAGCCATGAATTGTCCCAGGTCACCTCTCCCATTCCAGCAAGGGGAAGGTTAGAAACTAGTGTTGATTTGCAACTCCACCAGGGAATTTGTGTTGCTATTGTTGTTGTTAAGTGCCATCAAGTCGGTTCCAACTCATAGCAACCCTATATAGGGATTCCAAGGAATGGCTTGTTGGTTTTAACAGCTGACCTTGTAGTTCGTAGTCCAGTGCTTATTCTACAGCACCACACCAGGACTCCAGTGGAATTTTAGGTTTCCTCATTTTAGTGTGTTCACACACTGCTACATTCATTTGATTCTATTTCTCAGGTAGCCAGTGCTAGGCAACTCATTCTCTCCCAGCTGTAATTCTGATGCTATTATTTTTACAGTGGTATTTAATTTTACAGTTGTAGCTTGGTTTTGTGAGTCCTCTCCGTCACACTTGAGTTGAAAGTCTTTTGGGTTAGGCTAGAATGTCGACCTTGAAGTGCATTCATGTTATTCTGAATGAGGAGCATGCTGTTCTTTTTGCCCTATTAGATATGGTACAAAACTCCAAATTCTGTTCTTTGGCAGCATCTAATTTACAGTATGTTTCCAATTTCTTTGTTTCTTACTGGGTTTTTGTTTGTTAGTTTGTTTTTTAGTAGTCAGTAACTACACATGGTACAAAAGGGTACTCAGTGAACAATAAGTCTCCATCTTTTATCTCCCAGCCTCCGTTCCTCTTCTTAGCAGAG
>NW_006412185.1:0-2146 GCF_000296735.1 Chrysochloris asiatica
ACATACTGCACTGAAGCTTACTATTGCTATAATGCTGGAAGATATGCAACCAGTATTTCACATACCAGTAGGATCAGCAATGATAGATGGGTTTTAGCTGAGCTGCCAGATAAAGACAAAGAAAGGTCTGTCGATCTACTTTTGAAAATTAGCTAATGGATTATGATAGCCAACCCTATGTATTGTAATAAGATACTGACTTATACAGTGCTGGAAGATGAGCACTCTAGATTGGACAGTGCTCAAAATACACCATGGCTGCAACAATTGATTCAAACATACCAACAATCTGGAAAAGGCACATCTCAGAGAATGGTGGTTCTCTGATCGGTGATGCCTTGGAAATTGGACGGTGTGTAATGAGCAGGTGGACACAGGCTTACAAAAAGGAGGACATGATTGTTTCACCACAAGCAGAGACTTTACAAGTACATGAAGACTCCAAGGGTTACGATATCCTTGTGAATGGTCCTTGGACTGTGGCAAAAGTCTTCAAAGTCAAGTTTAGATACCTCCACTCTAGTTTAAGAATTTATGAGTTTTCCATAGGCCAATCCTTCCCTTAAAATAGTCTCACTAGGCAAGAGACATGAACAAACATTCATGCAGCCAATAAGTAGATGAAAAGATACTTGTGGTCATTAACCGTTGTTGCTATTGTTAAGTGCAATAGAGTCAGTTGCAATTCATATCGACTTTGTACAGTGTTTCTGAGGAGCAACTGGTGGGTTTGAACCATCAACCTTGCAGTTAGCAGTCCAGCTTTTATTCTACATCACCAAACCAGGACTCCAATTAGTCATTTGTTGTTAAGTGCTGTTAAATCAGTTCTGACTCATAGTGTCCCTGTAAAGTGTTTGCTAGGAGCAGCTGGTGGGTTTGAACTGCTGATATTTTGGTTCCCAGTCCAGTGCTGGTACTACAGTGTCACACCAAGAGTCCAACTAGGAATTAAAGAAATGCAAATAAAAATAACAATGAGATATCATCTTGCCTGGCAATAATAGCAAAAAAACAACAACAGAAAACAGCAAGTGCTGGCAAAAATGTGGGAAGATTGGAACGCACATACACTGCTGGTGGAGTTGTAAAATGGAACTATCACTCTATGATCCATCAATCCCAATACTAGGAGAATATCCTAGAGAAATAAGAGCTGAGACACAATATATATATATATATATATATGCATACCCATGTTCATCACAGCATTGTTCACAATGGAAAAAAGACAGAAATAACCTAGGTGTCCATCTATGAATGAAAGGATAAACACACTATGTTACATACTCACAATGGAACACCATGATACATTACAGAATAACAATTAATCTGCCAAACATCTCATAACATGAATGAACCTGGAGGGCAGTGTGTTGAGTGAAATAAGTCAGTCAGTAAAGAACAATTACCATCTGAGAACACTATAATAAAAAGACCAGAAAAGGTTTACACACGCACACACACAAATATTCTTTGATAGTTACCAAAGATAGGAGAGGAGGGAGGGAAAATCACTTATTTGATAGTAAACATGTGTTAACTTTGGTAAAGGGAAAGCAAAACATATTAAGGGGAAGGTCAGCACAGCATGACCAAGGCAGAGGAAGACATTGAGAGGTATGCAAGAGTAAAAGGCAACCAGGGTAAATACTGCTACATACACAAACAGTATTAATGAACAATAATTTATTATTAGATAATAGGTAGATATGCAAGCTGAACAGGTGTAAGATGGTATATGGGAATTCACCCACCCACGAGCATATATAGACTTGGCAGATGTTATTTCTACATATATATTTATCTGAATGTAGTAGATAAATATGTATTTATCTGTATTCCAAATATTGTTGTTAAATGCCATCGAGTCGATACTGACTCGTAGCGACAATATGCACAACAAAACAATGCCTCATCCTGATCCAAACTCACAATCATTGCTACGGTTGAGCACACTGCTGCTGCCACAATACCAATTCATCTTATCAGGGTCTTCCTCTTTTTCTCTTATTTTTCTCAATCACGATATCCCTCTCCAGAAACTTGTCACTCCTGATAATATCTGAAGTATGAGAGAAAAAGTTTGCATATCTTGACTTCCAAGGAGCATTCTGGCTGTACTTCTTACAACACAGATTGGTTT
>NW_006412185.1:2769-3606 GCF_000296735.1 Chrysochloris asiatica
ACAGTGATAAAATACAACCCTGGCTCACATCTTTCCTGATTTTAAAACATTCAGTGTTCCCTTGATCTGTTCGAACAACTGCCTCTTTTTCTATGTACAGGTTCCTCAAGAACACAATGAAGTGTTCCAGAATACTCATTCTCTGCAATGTTTCCCATAGCTTGTCATGATCCACAAAACTGAAAACCTCTGTGTAATCAATAAAGCACAGGTAAACATCTTTATGGCATTCTCTGCTTTCAACCAAGATCCATATGACATCAGCAATGATATCCCTCATTCCACATCCTCTTCTGAATCTGGCTTGAATCTCTGGAAGTTCTCTGTCATTGTATGGTTGTAGCCATTTTCATATTATCTTTAACAAAACTTTACTTGCATTCGATATTAAATATTGAGTGATGATGTCTGCATTCTATTGTGTCACTTCTCTTTGGAATGGGCACAAATATGGATCTCTTACAGTCAGTTGGCCAGGTAGTTCTCTTCCAAATTTTTTGGCATACATGAGTGAGTGCCTCCAGTGCTGCATCATAATCATATGCTACCTCTTGAAATGGTTGAACTTCACCATGTCTTTTGGGTACAATGACTCTGTGTATTCCTTCCATCTTCTTTTGATGCTTTCTGCTTCATTCAATATTTTGCCCATAGAATTCTTCAATAATGCAAATCGATGCTTGAATTTTTTCTTCAGTTCCCTCAGCTGAGAAAAGCTGACCATGTTCTTCATTTTGGTTTTCTAACTCTTTGCACATTTTGCTATAATATTTGACTTTGTCTTCTTGAGTTGACCTTTGAAATATTCTATTCGGCTCTTTTACCTCATTTCTTCCA
>NW_006412185.1:4759-6230 GCF_000296735.1 Chrysochloris asiatica
TAAGGTTTTCAATGACTAAATATTCAGAATTAATCCATCTCTCCTTCTTCCTAGTCTGTCTTAGTCTGCAAGCTCAACTGAAACTTGTCCACCTTGAGTGACCCTGCTAGTGTCAAACATGCATGACATAGCTTCTAGAATTGCAGCCATATGCAAGCCACCACAGTACAACAAATTGACAGATGAGCAGTGACTCCAAATATACCCAGGTATATAATACAGTATACAAGGGGCAAAGCTATGAAACTTCTGAGCCATAACCAAACACCTTGAAGGAACGAGTTACTGGGCTTGAGAGCTTAGGACCATAGTCTTAGGAGCATCTAGGTCAGTTGGCATGACATAATCCATAAAGATAATGTTTTACATCATACTTCGGTAAGTAGCAAATGGGGTCATGGTGATTATGTGTCCTAATGTCAGTTTCAACTCATCATGACCCTGTATAGGGTTTCGAAGGCTATAAATCTTTATAGAAGCAGAGAGCCTCATCTTTCTCCAGCAGAGCAGCTGGTAGATTAAAACTGCATACCATGTGGGTAATAGACCAATTCCTAACCCACTACACTGCCAGAACTCCTAGACTGGAGTCTTAAAAACTTGCAAAAGGACTTCCAGTTGGCAGCGGCAGAGCAGAGTCTCAGGTAGGACAGGCTCCATGAGGGAGGGGCTTAGACCTCAGAGATGCAGCTCTCGTCAGGCTGTGCCAGAGCTCTGGATCTAACATAAGGATCTGGGCGTCAGTTTCCCGCAACTGTGAGTGGGAAAATCATGGTATAAAGGAAAACATTGTGTGTTAGAAATCGGCATGGGACTCCCTCTGTGGCCATTCTGCCCGGGCAGAAGTCAGAGGGCGGGACTACAGACAGACCAGCACAGGGCACCTGCCCTAAAAGCAGCAAAGCCACATTTGCAAAAGGAGGTGTGGAATGATTCTACACAGTTTTTTTCCTCCTCCTCCCTGCTGTGCCTTCTTTGCCTAGCCCAGATGCCTTCATGTGAGTAGGTACGCACCTCCCACCCCAAAAAAAAGTCCAGTGTTGAGACCACAGCTTTCCCACGGCACAGAGAGAAAGAACCCTATTGGTCCAAGGGCAAATCCTTTGGCTGATGCTTTTGACTTCTGCCTGTGGGTCCCAGCCCTAAAGTTAACTTGTGTGGGACAATTAACCCCTGCCTACCTGGAAAGAAAAAAAGCAGGTTTGGCCTGACGGATAAACCATATGAACAATCTGAAAAACCCAACATAAAAAGATGCAACTATTTCAAGAACGACTCTGTGCACACGCAGATACTTCACTGACGTTCAGAGACAAAAATAGTAAACAATCATTCTCCCACTAACTTTTCAATATCCATCTGCACACCTCTACGGTGGTGACTAGGGGAAGGGCCTGAGCAAGTGGTCACCCTAACCTACTACTGGAGGCTTCTATGGTGCACACACACAATTTTATCTTTGTTTCAAAGT
>NW_006412185.1:7700-9023 GCF_000296735.1 Chrysochloris asiatica
ATAAACAGAATCTAAGAGATTTTATCAAAACCAATCCAGCACTTCAAAACATCCTAAAGGGAGTTCTTTGGACTGAAATACAACAATAACACACAACAACCAGAGTGACAGGTGTGGTAACACCACCTGGAACTCAGTCGACAGATAGCAGAGTCCAGAACAGAACAAAACTACAACAATGAATTCAAAGGAGCTGGGAGGTCAACTGAAGACCAAAATTATAACAATGTCAAAGAAAGGATAAATGTAGCAACAAAGATCCAGGTGGTGATGATATCAGGTAGATTACAGGATACAGTTAATACTTCACAACTTACCATGAAAATGAACTTCCAAGCAGAACAAGCAAACATGGAAACCAAGAAGAAACCAACAAGAAATAGAACAAAAAACACAAACACAGCACAAGAAAGCATGCAAAACAAAGGGAAAAACAGCACTACCAAAAAATTAACATAATGGCAGCAATTAATTCATACATTGAATGTCAATGGATTGAATGCACCAGTGAAGAGACACAGAGTGGCAGAATGGATAAGAAAACAAGACCCTTTAATATGCTGCCTGCAAGAGACACACCTTACACACAAAGACAAAACCAGACTAAAAGTTAAGGGAATGAAAAAAATATACCAAGCCAACTGCAACAATAAACAAGCAGGGGTGGCAATACTAATCTCCAATAAAGTAAACTTTAAGACAAAAACCAGCATAAGAGACAAAGAAGGAAACTATCTCATGATCGAAAGGTCAATTGAGCAAGATGACATAACCATAATAAATATCTATGCTCTCAGTGAAAGAGCACCAAGATATATGAAGTAAACCCTACTAGAATTGAAGAGACATAGATAAATCTACAATTATAGTGGGAGATTTTAATATGCCACTTTCGTAAAGGGACAGAACAACCAGAAAGAAACTCAACAAAGTTACAGAGGAACTAAACAACACAATCAACCAACTTAATCTCATAAATGTGTACAGAGGATTCAACTCAAAAACAGCACAATATACATTCTTCTCCAGTGCACGTGGAACATTTTCTAGAATTGACCATGTATTAGGTCACAAAGCAAGCCTCCATAAATTTACAAACATCAAAATAGTGCAAAGCATCTTTTCAGACTACAATGCTATAAAACTAGAAATCAACAATAAGAAGACCAAGGAAATAAAGTTGAATACATGGAAATTGAGTAACACCCTGCTGAAAAACTACTAGGTAAAAGAAGAAATTAAGAGTGAATTCACAAAGTTCCTAGAAACAAATGAGAATGAAAACACAACATACCAAAATCTTTGAGACACAGCAAAAGTGGT
>NW_006412186.1:0-610 GCF_000296735.1 Chrysochloris asiatica
CTGTGAGTCAGCTCTTAACAATAATACCAATAATGGCAAGATATACTAAAGTATTAATTTGGCAACAGCACTTAAGATATGTTTTCATTTAAAAACAAAACTTTAACATTTAATATAATATCACTTCTGAGCAACCTATTCTCATTTTGATCTTTTCTAAAAAGTGTATGTAATTTTTTTGAAAAGCTCTTTTCTCTCCCGGAACACCAGCCCATCTTCTTTCTGTTTTGTTTTCTTTAGAAAATTAGAGCTTTGTTTTCAGCTGACATTTGATGTGAGTCATCCATTTGCCAACACTTTAATTTGTGGCACAGTAGCATAATGTACTGGATCTCAAGGTCGGTTTGAACCACAAGGTGGGCAATTGGAACCCACTAGCCGCTCCTGGAGCTCTGGTAGCATAGTGATTATGAATCGGGCTGCGAGCTGCAAGGTCAGCAGTTCTAAACTACCAGCGGTTCCGCGGGAGAAAGATGAGGCCGTAAATATTTACAGCCTCGGAAACCCTGTGTAGGGTCGCTTGAGTCGGAACTGACTCCATAGCACATAACAACAACAACCACTCCTTGGGAACTCTATTGTTGTTGTTGTTGTTAAGTGCCGACGAGTC
>NW_006412186.1:2185-4609 GCF_000296735.1 Chrysochloris asiatica
ACCTTGCAGTTAGCGGTCCAGGGCTACAGTACAGGATCCTACAGGACCACACCAGGGCTCCAAACATTTCCATTCATCCTCACTTATCGATTATCTCATTATCTGACATTTCTCCTTTATTAACTGTCTTAGTTCTCTAATGCTGCTATAACAGAAATACCATCAGTGGGTGAGTTTAACAAACAGAGATTGATTCCCTCACAGTTTAGGTTAGAAGTCTGAATTCAGAGTCCAGCTCTGGAGATAGGCCCTTGTCTCCTTTCAGCATCTGTAGGCTCTGCAGCCTTCCTTGGACATCTCTCTGTGTCTTAGCATCAGTCTTTCCTTGGATCTAGACACTTCACAGGGCAGGGACCCCAGGACCAAAGGATGCACCCACTCCTGGTTCTTCTTTTTTGGTAATAGTACAGCCATCATCTCTGCTCATTTCTCTTCCTTTTTATCTCTTGTAGATAACAGTTGTTGCATGCCACTTGGCCTCTCTTACTTCAGACATGTGATCAGAAGGGACCAGTCCCTGAAGGGCATCATGCTTGGCAAACTGGAGGGCTACTAGAAAAGAGGAAGACTCCCAAGGAGATGTATTGGCACAATGGCAGCTGCAGTGGTCTCAGAGGTAACAATTATGATGATGGTGCAAGATTGGGCAGTGTTTTGGTCTGTTGTGCATAGGGTCACCATGAGTCAGAACTGATGTTACAGCACATAACAACAACAACAACAACATACCACACCCCTGGGAATCTCCCTTACATCAGATCAGAGTCATGAGGGGATTAAATGGGGCAGTTCAAGCTCACCAGCTGCACCTAGGAAATCCTATACAGGGTCACTATGGGTCAGAACCAACTTGACTGCACTTAACAACAACAACAATCCCACCATGTGTCCTCTTAATTGCTTTATCACTTCAGATCACAACGTGGGGGAAGCATCACATTATTGCCAGCCACTGAAAACATGACTCAGCCAAATTAACGCAAATGTTGTTGTTAAGTGCCATCTTGTTTGTTCCAAGTCATGTTGTTGTTGTTAGGTGCCATTGAGTTGGTACCGACTCATAGCGACCTTATGCATAGCGCAACAAAACACTGCCCGATCCTGGGCCAACCTCACTACTGTTGCCACGCTTGAGTCCATCAATGCTGCCACTTGGCCAGTCCATCTCGCTGGGAGTCTTCCTCTTTTTCTCTGACCCTCCACTTTACCAAACATGATATCCTTCTCCAGTGATTGCTCCCTCCTGACATTATGTCCAAAGTATGAGAGATGAAGTTTGTCCATCCTGGCCTCCAAGGAGCACTCTGGCTGCACTTCTTCCAACACAGATCTGTTGGTTCTTTTGGTAGGCCATGGGACTTTCAATATTCTCCTCCAACAGCATAACTCAAAAGCATCAATTCTTCTACGATCTTCCTTATTCACTGTCCAGCTTTCACATGCATATGAGGTTATAGTGACCCTGTGTTAGTTTTCCAAGGAGTATCTGGTGAGTATGACAGCAGATCTTGTGGTTCAAACCGACCTTGTGATCCAGTGCCACACCAGGACACGTATTTTGGAGGGATTCAATTCAATCCAACTATTCTGTGTATGAATGATGCATAAGGGTGAGTCAAAAATTATCCACACTCTGGTTGTATTAAAATGCCCATCCATTAAAATGTCCACGTCCAATGACAACACTGAGCATGCACAGATGAATTGGCTGAATGACAGAAATGATTCTGTCAAATAGACGGGTGACAGAGGATTGTGTGGCAAATCATTTGCACATGAGTCATGGCTGTGTCTATGAAATAATCCATGACAGACTTGGGTTTCGAAAAGTTTGTGTGAGATGGGTACCGAAGCAACTCAGGGAAGAACATAAACAGAAAGGTTTACTCATCTGCAAACAAAATTTGGACTTGAAGGAAGAGAGAAGTTTGTTTTAAAAAAGCGTTAATGAATTTCATAGAAATGAAATCTAAAAATCAGAGTGGGGAACGATGGCATGGATCTACTGACGGAAACAAAATGGAGTTGGTTTAGTCATTAAGTCTCAGATGAGGACCCTGCAAATGAGGAAGTTTATAAATGAGCTGAGATGACCTTATGCTCCTAGAAGGAGAACAGGATGTGCTTAAACCCACCCAGATAGTTATCTCAGGAATTAAACATCTCAGACCCTAAAGATAAAATGTTTGAGGAAGTTTATTGATTTATTGCTTCCTTATCCCAAAGAATGCTATCTTAATGATAAGATCGATTAAGTGTACATACAAATGTAACTTACCCTATATCATGTGCCTGCTCTTCATAATAAGGAGCTCTGGTAGCGAAGTGGTTACGAATCAGACTGCGAACCTCAGGGACAGCAGTTCGAAACTACCAGCTGTTCTGCGGGAGAAAGATGAGGCTTTCTGCTGCCGTAAAGATTTA
>NW_006412186.1:5544-9076 GCF_000296735.1 Chrysochloris asiatica
TAATGAGGTAGTCAGTCTCCAGTTTTCCATAATGCCGATTTGTACAAACAACCTGTTCTTTAGAACCTGAACAATGTTGATAAGTGAGGAGTGCATGTATTGTAAAACTAAAACTGACTCCCCCAGCTTTCTGTTTGGGTATCTAGATTTTTTAAGAGAGAGAGACAAGGACCTTCCCTCAGGGCCAACAGAGAGAGAAAGCCTTTCCCTTAGAGCTATAACCTGAATTTGAACTCATTACTTTCAAAACTATGAGAGACTAAATCTCTGTTTGTGAAAGGCACCCCTTGTGGTATTCCTGTTACAGCGGTATCAGAAAGCTGAGACACCAGTACTGCCTCATGCTCAGGATCACCACCATCCTTGCAGCCACTATGCCATTCAATCTCACCAAAGGTCTCTTGAAGATGTGTCCAAAGCAATCAAGTCAGATGTTCTGTTGTGATTCATAGGCTAATGAGGTAGATCTCCAGGACTTTCTTCCTAAACTCTCTTAGTCTGGAAGCTCTGCTGAAACCTATCCTCTGTGGATGACTCTGCTGATACTTGGAATCATAGTTGGCATTGCTTCCAGCCTCATAGCAACAGGTAAGCCATCATAGTACAACACACAGATTGTGTATAGTTCTGTAAATTTTAACAGGTAGCCACCAACACAAGCTGGATCCTTCACTCCCCAAATTCACTGAGCTGTCTCTTTGTGGTCATACCCTCTTTCTTGGCCACTGTGATCTGTTCTTCCTCTTGATGGTTTATGTTAAATACATGGAATCACACAGTATGTATAGTCTTGTGAGGAAGATGCTTTGTATGCAGCATAAGGACAATAGGGTTTTTAATCAGAACATCTAGAACTGAGCTGACATCATCTGTATTCTATTGTTTTTTTATTATGACATTAGCTGGGAAATAAATTCAACACTGTGAAGCTCTAGAAACATCTTGTAAGGGTTGGGTAATCGATTTGATCTTATCACTTTACTACAGTTTACTTAATGCTGAACCTCAGTTTTTGTGAGACGTGAATGTTAAAACAATGCAACCACTGGTATCTTTCTGTGTAAATATTTGCCTGCTTCTTCTATTTCTTCAGAAGGGATCCTCAGAAGTGGAAATACTGGCTTTAAAAAGATAAACATTTTATGACTCTTGGCACACATTGCCAAGCGCTCTCCAGCAGGCTGAAAATCATGCTCAGAACAGCTAGATAAAGCAAGAGGTCTGTAATAAAAAAACAATAAAAAGAAAGAGTCCCTACTCAAATTGATAAAAAGATGATGTCTCATTTTCAATGTGTAATGAGCATCTCTAATAGGATTGGGAACCTTCTTTTCACTGGTATTTCAACAGCTATGGTTAGTCTATTTTGCTTGTGTATTTGTGAGCGCTGGTAGCATAGTGGTTACGAATTGGGCTGTGAACCTTAAGGTCAGCAGTTCGAAACTACTAGCTGCTCCACAGGAGAAAGGTGAGGCTTTCTGCTCCCGTAAAGATTTACAGCCTCGGAAACCCTGAACAGTGTCACTATGGGTCGGAACCAACTCGACGGCACTTAACAACAACAATTTATGACTTATCTATGGTCTTTTCCGTCTCTTGGCTGAATATTAATATAAATCGATTTTGTAGAAGCTCTTCAAGTTTTAATGAGGAACATATAGTACATCCCTTTACCATTCCCGCCTCCCAATGGTTTTTAAGATTAGAAGAAAGTACCTGGGTGGTATAAATAGATTCCAATCTAAAGGTTGGTGGTTTGAACCCACCCTGAGGCAGTACTGCAGAAGAAAGACCTGGCAATCTACTTCTTTAAAGACCACAGCCAAGAAACCTCTACAGGACAGTTCTATTCTCTCCTCTAGGATAGCTATGAGTAGGGATTGGTCCAACAGGCTCATAGTGACCCTAGAGGAGACATAAAACTGCCTGGTAAAGTTTCCTAGCCTATACAGTTTTATGCAAACAGCTCTCCAAGTCTTTTCTCTTGTAGACCTACTAGTTGGTTTGAACCAGCAAACTTTCATTTACTAGCCCAGCATTTAACCACTGCCCCACCAAGGTTTTTTGGGGGGCAATGGCATACACTAAGCAATAGAAAATATTTTCAAAATTGAGAGATTTAAAATACATTGATTTCTTCTAGTCATGTGAACCATCACTTTCTGTCAGTGTCATACTATGGTGGCCTGCAGATTGTTGTAATGTTGGAAGCTATGCTACCGGTATTTAAAATACCAACAAGGTCACTCATGGTGGCCAGGTTTCAGCTGAGCTTCCAGACTGAGACAACAAAGGACAAGTAGGTCACTTCTTAATGGTTACTCACTGAAAAGCTTATGAATTGCAGTGGAACACTGTCAGATATAGTTCCGGAAGATGAGCCCCTTACATTGGAAGGCACTCAAAATATGACTAAGGGTCTTCCGGCAAGATGGCAGACTAGGCAGACCCTCTACAACAAAGATATGAGAGACCCAATGAAACAGACACAGATGAAAATTCTGGCAGCCTTAACTTCAGAGGAAAGGTTAGGGAGGTGGATTGAGTACATTCAGGGAGCAGAAGCTGATCAGGAATGGTAAGAGAGGGAGACTGGTGAACAGCCAGCCAGACGAGACACAACCGTCTTGTGAGCAGCTTTGGCAAAGATGGTGGCATGGCAGAGCAGATTCACAGGGCAACGGGAAAGGTGCAATTCCTTCCTCTTTCCACACGTCTCTGGTGACCAGAGGTGTAGCCAGCTCCCACCCTCATGTACACCCAGTGCAGACCCTGCTGTCTCTAAGATCGGCACCACATGGTTGGAAGTCACACCAGTATGAGTCAGGGGCTGAATGTGTGTATTTAGTGCCTAGATTCAGGTGGGCTTTGCTCCAGACCACAGGACCTGCAGAGCCATCAGACCAGCATTTCACCAGTATCCTGCCCTCACCTGCCTGCCCTGTGGTCCTAACAGATACTGAAACCAACTCCGTCCAAGGCCCTCCATGAACTAACTACCTCTGGACTGAGTACCCTAAACCTAGGTAACATCAAGGCTGATAGAAATGCCACCTGGGGCTAAGAACTCTTCTGTCACATCCCTCCACACCCACCTCGTGAGCTCCTTGGCTTGCAGGACCCCACCCCACCCCCACCCCTCAAATTCTCTTCTCTCCTGGTCCGACAACAGCACTGTCTTTTTGTTTTCATTTTTGGGTTTGATTTTTCCCTTTTCTTGTTTCATTGTTTTTTTTGTTTCTTTTTGTCCTCCTTCTCTTTCCATTCCCTTGAATTGTACCTTTCCTTTCTCTGCATTTGCTTCGATTCATCTGGGTCTCATTGCTGCTCTTAGTCATTTCCCTCCCCTTTTGCTCTTTCTTTGCTACTGTCTACTTTTTATTTTTATCTTTTTCTAAGTTTTTTAATTTCTTCCTTTTATTGCTCTCTTATTTTACGCTTCTATAGTTCCATTTTCCTGTCCCTCTGATGCCTTTATTTGTTGTTGTTGTTATGTGCCATCGAGTCGGTTCCGACCCATAGCGACCCTGTA
>NW_006412187.1:0-782 GCF_000296735.1 Chrysochloris asiatica
ACTCAGTGTTCCCATGTTCTGTTTTGCACTAGATATTCCACTCTTAATCACAAGAGT
Source organism: Chrysochloris asiatica (assembly GCF_000296735.1). NCBI lineage: Eukaryota > Metazoa > Chordata > Mammalia > Afrosoricida > Chrysochloridae > Chrysochloris > Chrysochloris asiatica. The sequence continues at coordinate 58 of NW_006412187.1, forward strand.
TTTAATGGCTAACCATTCAGAAGCATTCTATGCCTTTTTCTTCCTAGTATAACTTATTCTAGAAGTTCTGCTGAGACCTGTCAGACCCTAGATGACCCTGCTGGTAATTAAATACTGGTTGAATATCTTCCAGAATCACAGCAACAGACAAGCCATCATAGTATGATAAAATGATAGATGAGTAGTGAGTAGTAATTGTGATCTTAGGAATTTGTTAGTGGCCATCTAAGGTGCAACTATTGGGCTCTACTTGTCTGGAGCAATAAAGAGTGAAGGAAATCATAAATGCCTGGAAATAATTAGTTCATTCGACTGATGGAATATGTGAATCTTAATTTCCATGATCTTGGCACAAAAAGAACTAAATTGTACACAGCTACCACTGCTGACCTCATTAAAAGGGATTGCAGTAGAAGATCCTGTATAGAATGAGAGGAAAATATGGAACAAAGCTGAAAATAAAATTTAAAAAGTATCAGGCTTCCTGGGGAGAGCTCTGAGACTATGGCCCTTAGTTACAATTTAGGCCCAGAACTGAACTCACCTTCTTGGCTCAGTTTTCAAACAAACACTGGACACATTTACATTCCATAGAATAATCTTTCATTTGAAATCAAGAGAGCAATATTTGCTCCAGGACACAATTCAGAAAACAGGGAAGTTTAGGAAAGAAGAAATGGAAATGAGAACCCCCTGGGGGCAGTAGAATAAGTGTGTTAGAATGC
>NW_006412187.1:1652-7151 GCF_000296735.1 Chrysochloris asiatica
TTAACTTACAGTGATCCTAAAAATTGACTTACTAATTTTCTGACAGAAGACTGATGGGATTTGCCACTTAATACTACCTGGCACTTAACAACAAAGAAAAGCAAGCTGATTTACAAGTTTTGGGATACAGGACTGGTAGAATTTCCATCTGTCTCCCATAATCATATGGGCCAGTTCCCCAAAATTGCTCTTCTGTATGCACATATATCTGTACAGAAAATCCTTGAATAAAACATGTACATATATAGTTGACTTGTAAATCATCAAAATAATTATGATATATTTAAATTTTGTAGTTGAATGGTGGCAACATAATAATATATCCTTAGTTTAATTTCTGAGAACATAAAGTTTTTTAATTTGGTTAAGAAATATGAGTTACGTAGCATTGCAGTTATTAGAAATTATTATTTTATGTCAGTATAAGAAACTGTTACCAGTTATGAGACTTAGAAATAATTTTTTTACTATCTATGAATGTATAAATTTGAAATACTGACTGAAGAAAACCAGAATTTTTTTGCAAGTTTTTTCACCCCTGTCAAATTATCCTTTTATTTCAGAGGGGAAAAGATGACGTCTCGATGCAGTTGAAGCATGATGCCATAACACTGAGTAATAACCTGTACATAATCTCAACTCAGAAACAGTTATTTAATTTTACAATTTTAATTATGAAAGGCATTCTATAGATCATTTTATTAAATCCTTCATTTAATAAATGGGGAAATGAAGACTGAAAGAAAGCTTTGTCACTTGTTACAGGATTTCCAGGCATTCTTGATTTCCAAACTGTGTTTTTTTTTCCACTGTAAAATATTAATAAATCATGTTCTAAATTCATTGTTCATTAAGAATGGGCTCAGTTTATGGACTGGCTAAAGAAAATTCTAAACTTTTGTAATCCCTTATAGTCAACTATAAGGAACAACTGTGTTTTGAGGCAGAAATAGTTCCAAAATTTCCCTGTGGTAACTTTCAGGTAACTGAATCATCAATGATCTATTAACCTGGCACCATAATTTTAGTGAAAGATGCTTTGAAAATATTGTAGCATTTTGTAGATAGCTAGAATCCAGCAGATTGACTTGGCAGAAATCACAGTTGACAGGCTACATTTTAGGGAGTTATTCTTTTGCTTCCTAGACCTGGCTCCATTTTTTTTTTTTTTAAAGTTTTGTAACATGAATCTGAATATTTTGTAATAATTGAATCAATTAGCATTCAGTTGGAGATGTCAGAGACATGCTAGTTTACACAAGCAGTAAGACACATTTTCTATTGCTTAAGGAATATGGGTGAATGTTTCTAATAATCCATGAATATTTATAAACATAGCAATGTGAAGGAAGGCAAGAATGAAAGGGAATGAAGGAAGGAAAGAAAGAAGAAAGGGAAAAAAAGATGTAGAATATATTATATTATTGGTGTCCTTTCTAGAACTTTTTGAGTATGAAACCAGTCCCTCAATGTACAGGAATTGCAGCTCACTCTGGAGAATTTTCTTTGATGTCTGAGTCCTCAAGAACTAGGACCTGGAGGTGGCATGGCCCATCTCCTTGGGTTACCAATGACGGACTGACAAAAAAGTCCAAAACACTTGTTTTGACTTGAGACAATTTACCTTCCAGGCCATACTTCAAAAAGTTTGTGAAAAAAATCCATTATCTTTTAGTTACATTTCCCCCCAAACTTTCTGAAGCTCCTTTGTATGCTTGTTTTTTTCCTCCCTCTCTTCTCTATTTACTTTAAGTCTCAATAGATCATGTGACCATGAATCCCTATCTCAGGCCCTGCTTCTAGATAATTCTATTTAAGATTAAAGAAGAGAAAGAGAGAAAATAAATAAGCAAAGACTTGCTGTTCAGCTTTGGAGACTTTATCTCCTTGCAAGTAAACTTTTTCTTCCAGTTTAATTTGCTAGTGAACCTATGCTAATTCCAACCACCCTTTTTATTTTCTTCTATGAACTCAATACAAACACCCATTTGTAGCAAATGCATTGAATTCTATCTCATTGCCAAGTACAGAATTCCCATGAAATTCAGATAGAGGAGAAGGAATCAGATACAGAACAAACTTGATTTCCTTGTTGAAGCATATTGATTTCATTAGTATGGATTAGTGTTAGAATAAATAAACATTGTTTTTACTTTGTCCATGGGATATGAATAAATATAACAAAAGGTCTCATGTAAGAAGGTTGAAAAAAATAGAAGAATTCAGAGACTGTTTATATAGACAAATTGAGCTCATGCTTATTAATAAAGGGACGTTAGAAGGTACATTGACATTTGAGGATATTTACCGTGCATGTTCCATCAATCAGAGAAACAATAATATTTTATCTTAGATGTTTCTCTCTCTTTCTCTCCTTGAATATAAATCAGAATAACATTCTCTCCCCCAAGATGTCTACATCTTAATCTATGCAATCTGGAATATGATGTTACAAAATAAAGGGAAAGGCTTAAACTAAGGTTGCTAATCAACTACTCTTAAAATAGGAATCCTATCCTGAATTATTTAGATTGTTGTTGTTGTTAGGTGACATCGAGTCAGTACCAACACATAGCGACCTTATGCACAGCAGAATGAAACACTGGCTGATCCTGAGCCAGCCTCACTATTCTTGCCACACTTGAGTCCATTGATGCTGCCACTTGGCCAATCCACCTCATTGGAGGTCTTCCTCTTTTTCTCTGACCCTCCACCTTACCAAACATGATATTCTTCTCCAGCGACTAGTCCCTCCTGACAATATGTCTGAAGTATGAGAGATGAAGCTTGTCCATCTTGGGCTCCAAAGAGCACTCTGGCAGCACTTCTTCCAAAACGGATCTATTGGTTCTTTTGGCAGCCCATGGCACTTTCAATATTCTCCTCCAACACCAAAACTCAAAAGCATCAATTCTTCTATGGATTTCCTTATTTATGGTCCAGGTTTCACATCCATATGAGATTATTGAAAATACCATGGCTTGGGTCAGTCTCACCTTAGACCTCAAGTTGGTATCTTTGCTCTTCAACACTTTAAAAAGGTCTTGTGCAGCATATTTGCCTAATGCAATATGTCATTTGATTTCTTGACTACTTACTGCTTCTGTGAGTGTTGATAGTTGATCTAAGAAGAATGAAGTCCTTGACAACTTGTATCTTTTCGTAGTTGATAAGAATGTTGTTTATTGGTCCAGTGGTGAAGATTTTTGTTTTCTTGACATTGAGGTGCAATCCATACTGAAGTCTGTGTTCTTGATCTTCAGCAGTAAATGTTTTGCTCCTCTACACTTTCAGCGAGCAATGTTGTATCATCTGCATATCACAGGTTGTTAATGAGTCTTCCTTCGATCCTAATGCCATGTTTTTCTTCATATAACCCAGTTTCTCAGATTATTTGCTCAGCATCCAGGTTGAATAAATATGGTGAAAGAATACAACCTTGTCACACATAAATTTTAAAAATTTATACCATTCAGTGTTCGCATGTTCTGTTCGCACAATCAAGCGTTCCAGAGTACTCATACTTCACAATGTTGTCCATAGCTTGTCATGATCCACACAATTGAAAGACTTTACACAGTCAATAAAGCATAGGCAAACATCTTTTTGATATTCTCTGCTTTCAGCCAAGATCTATCAGATATCAGAATGATATCTCTTGTTACATGGCCTCTTCTCAATCTGGCTTGAACCTCTGGGAGTTCTCTGTCAATGTATGATTGCAGCCGTTTCTGTATTACCTTTAGCAAAACTTTACTAGCATGTGCTATCAAAGAGATTGTCTGGTGATTTCCAAGTTCTATTGGGTCACCTTTCTTTGGAATGGGTACAAATATGTATCTCTTCCAATCAGTTGGCCAGATAGTTGTCTTCCAAATTTCTTGGCAGAGATGAGTGAGTGCCCCCAGTGCCGCCTCACTTTCTTGAAAGATTTAAATTTTCATTCCATCAATTCCTGGTGCCTTGTCTTTGCCAATTCCTTCAATGCACCTTGGACTTCCTCCTTCAGTATCATTGGCTCTTGATCATATGCTACCTCTTGAAATGGTTGAACATTAACCATTTCCTTTTGGTACAGTGACTCTGTGTATTCCTTCCATCTTCTCTTGATGCTTTCTGCATCATTCAATAATTTGCCCAATGAATGTTTCAATAATGAATGTTGATGCTTGAATTTTTTCTTTAGTTCCCTCAGCTTGGGAAATGCCAAGCATGTTCTTTCTTTTTGGTTTTCTGATTCCAGATATTTGCACATTTTGTTGTAATATTTGGCTTTCTCTTCTTGAGCTGATCTTTGATACTTTCTGTTTGACTCTTGGACCTCTTCATTTCTTCCATTTGCTTTAGCATCTCTATGCTGAAGAGCAAGTTTCAGTGTCTCTTCTGACATCCATTTTGAGCTTTTCCTTCTTTCTTGTCATCTTAATGACTTTTTGCTTTTTTCATGTATGATGTTCTTGATGTCATCCCACAACTCCTCTGGTCTTCTGGCTTTAGTGTTTAATGTATCAAATCTGTTCTTCAGATGATCTCTAAATTCAGTTGGGATATATTTAAGGTCATATTTTGGCTCTCGTGGACTTGTTTTTATTTTCTTCAGCTTCAGTTTGAATTTGCCTATGAGTAATTGATAGTCTGTTCCACAGTCTTCCCCTGGCCTTGTTTTGACTGATGATATGGAACTTTTCCATTGTCTCTTTCTGCCAATATAGTCAATTTGATTTCTATGTATTCCATTTGGTGAGGTCCACATGTATAATCATCTCTTATGCTGTCCAAGGAAGGTATTTGAAATGAACAAATCAATGATTTTCCAGAATTCTACCATGCATTCTCCAGCATCATTTCTATCACCAAGGCCATATTTTCCAACTACTGGTCCTTCCTCTTTTCTCCCCACCTTTGCATTCCAATCACCAGTAATGATCAATGCATCTTGATTGCATGTTTCATTGATTTCAGGTTGAAGAAGTTGGTAGAATTCTTCTATTTCATCCTCACTGGCTTTAGTGGTTGGTATGTAAATTTGAATAATAGTGGTATTAACTTCCCTGTAGGCACATGGATATTTTCCTATCACAGACAGTGTTGTACCACATGACTGATCTGGATACGTTCTTTTTGACAATGATTGCAACACCATTCTTCTTCAATTTGTCATTCCGGGCATAGTAAGCCAGTGGCTTTCAGATTCAAAATAGCAAATACCAGTCAATTTCACCTCACTAATGCCTAAAGTATCAATGTTTATGCATTCCGTTTCATTTTTGACAACTTCCAATTTTCCCAGATTCATACTTTGTACATTCCATATTCTTGCCAGGGACTTGCCTCGACATAGTTGTGTTGTTCACGAGTGTTTGGTTCACGAGGAGGGGAGATCCAGCGGTGATAGAGATAGCGAAAGAATACACAGACAGACAGAAGAAGGGGGACAATGAGGCACCCCAAAGCCAGGGTGGATACATCACTGGTGGGCAGACTTGGGAGTACAGGCAT
>NW_006412187.1:7794-8885 GCF_000296735.1 Chrysochloris asiatica
CTTACACGGTCTGCAACATACTCTGATTTTCAATGGATGCTTACAGCTGTTCCTTTTCATTTTGAGTTGTGCCCCATCAGCAAATGAAGGTTCCATGGGCTTTTCTCCCACAGGCTTTACTCCATTCACATTATCACTGTCAAGTCTACTTTGAGGAGGCAGCTCTTCCCCAGTAACATTTTGGGTGCCTTCCTCCCGAGGGGCTCATTTTCTGGCACTATATCTGACAGTGTTTCTCTGCTTTTCATAAGGTTCTCAGTGACTAAGTATTCGGAAGTTGTTTGTCACTCTTTCTTCCTAGTCTGTCTTAGTCTAGTTCCAATGTAATTACAAGGGCCTTAAAAAAAAAGGAAGTAGGAGTTCTGGTAGTATGGAGGCTACAAGTTGGGCGGCTAACCTGAAGGTCAGCAGTTCAAAACTACAAGCTGTTCCATGGGAAAAAGATGAGACTTTTTGCTCCGGTAAAGATTTCCAGCTTCGGAAACTCTATGCAAGGTTGCTATGATTAGGAACTGACTCCACTGCACAAAATCAGCATCACCAAAAAGAGGAAGCAGGAAACAGAAGAAGAGTCAATGTCAAGGTGAAAGAATCAGTAAACCATTGCTGATTGGAGATGAAAGGAGTTACTAACCAAGGAATTTAGGTTGAAGAAGCTGAAAAAGGCCAGAAAACAAAATTTACCATAGAGGCTCCAGAGGAAACATAGCCTGGATCACACCTCAATATTAGTCAAATAAAATCTGTATTAGACTTCTGATCCACGCAATTATAATAAATTTATTTTTTTAAACACCACCATTATGTTTGTGGTGATCATTACCACAACAGAAAATGAATAAAGTATGTAAACACATAATTTGCATTTTACATCTAATGCTGTTAGATTTTGTCAACTATATATTTTTAAAAGCTTAAAAAATTATGTTTCTGTAAGTCAATCAAAGTGTACATCAAAAAGTATTGCTACAAAATCACAGAATCCTTTATTTAACAAATATCAAAATGTGAATCTATTGTTTCTTGACATAGCCTCCATCTAAGTCTATATATTTCTGAAGGAAATGTTTCCATTTCTTTTATCCCTTGAA
>NW_006412188.1:0-772 GCF_000296735.1 Chrysochloris asiatica
GGGAGCTCTCTGTATATATACATGTTGCACTCATCAGCCATGTAGCCAGCTCTCTCTGAATGAACATGCTGGACTCATCTGCCTTGTAGCTAATCTGCTATATACATATATTGGACTCATCTGCCATGTAGTGAACTCTCAGTATGTGGACATGCTGGACTCATCTGCCATGTAGCCAGTATTCTGTATATGATCATATTGGACTACTCTGCCATGTATCTAGCTCTCAGTATATGTACACGTTGGTCTTATCTGCCATGTAGCTTGAGCTCTGTATATGGAAATGTTGCACTACTCAGACATGTATCTAGCTCTCTCTGTTTATGGACATTTTGGACTCGTCTGCCATGTAGTTAGCTCTCTGTGCATGGATATGTTGGACTGATTTGTCATGTAGGTAGCTCTCTGTATAAGAACATATTGGACTTGTCTACCATGGAGCTAGCTCTCTTTATATGGACAAGTTGGACTTATCAGTCATTTAGCCAGCTCTCTTGTATGAACATGTTGGATTCATTTGCCTTGTAACTAGTCTTCTATATACTCATCTGCCATGTAGCTAACTCTCAGTATATGGACATGTGGGACTCATCTGCCATGTAGCAAGTACTCTGTATATGAAAATGTTACACTACACTGCCCTGCAGCTAACTCTATGTATATACACATGTTGGATTCATCTGCAATGTAGCTAGAACTCTGTATATGGAAATGTTGCACTACTCTGCCATGTAGCTAGCTCTTCGTATATGGACATTATGGACTCATCTGC
>NW_006412188.1:1232-5619 GCF_000296735.1 Chrysochloris asiatica
CCATGTAGCTAGCTCTCTGTATATGGAAATTGTGGACTCATCACTCATGTAGCCAGCTCTCTCTGTATGAACATGTTTGATTCATCTGCCTTGTAATTACTCCTATATATATACACATGTTGGACTTATCTGCCATGTAGCTAACTCTCAGTATATGGACATGTTGGACTCATCTGCCATGTAAGTAGTACTCTATATCTGGACATGTTGGACTACTCTGCCATGTAGCTAGCTCTCCTTATATAGTCATTTTAGGACTCGACTGCCATGTAGCTAGCTCTCTCTGCATAGATATCTTGGACTGATCGGCCATGGAGGTAGCTCTCTGTATATGAACATATTGTACTTGTCTGTCACAGAGGTACTTGTCAGTATATGAGCATGTTGGACTCATCAGCCATGTAGCCAACTCTCTCTGTATGAATATGTTGGATTCATCTGCCTTGTAGCTACTCCTATATATATATACACACATGTTGGACTCATCTACCATGTAGCTAACTCTCTGTATATGGACATGTTGGACTCATCTGACATGTAGCTAGCACTCTGTATATGGACATTTTGGCCTCGTCTGCCATGTAGCTAGCTGTCTGGGCATGGATATGTTGTACTCATGTGCCATATAGTTAACTCTCTGTATATGAACATATAAGAGTTGTCTGCCATGTAGTTAGCTTTAAGTATATGGCCCTGTTGGACTCATCAGCCATGTAGCCAACTCTGTCTGTATGAATATGTGCGTCTCATCCATTTTGTAGGTAGCCATCTAAATATACACATGTTGGACTCATGTGCCATGTTGCTAACTCTCAGTATATGGACACTTTGGACTCATCTGCCATGTAACTGTCTCTCAGTATACGGACATGTTGGACTCATCTGCCACATAACTAAAACTCTGTATATGCAAATGTTGCACTACTCGGCCGCCTTTTATCTAGCTCTCTGTATATGTACAAATTTGACTTATCTGCCATGTAGCCAGCTCTCTCTGTATGAACATGTTGGACTCATCTGCTTTGTTGCTAGTGCTCTCTATATACACATGTTGTACTCATCTGCCATGTAGCTAACTCTCAGTATATGGACATGTTGGACTCATATCCCATGTAGCTGTTACTCTGTATATGGAAATTTTGGACACGTCTGCCATGTAGCTAGCTCTCAGTATATGGACACGTTGGACTCATCTGCCATGTAGCTAGAGCTTTGTAAATGTAAATGCTGCACTACAGGTCCATGTAGGTAGCTCTCTGTATATGGACATTTTGGACTTGTATGCCATGTAGACAGCTCTCTCTGTATGAACATGTTGCACTCATCTGCCTTGAAGCTAGTCCTCTATATATATACATGTTGTACTCATCTGTCATATAGCTAACTCTCAGTATATGGACATTTTGTACTCATCTACCATGTAGCTAGTCCTCTGTATATGGACATCTTGGGCACGTATGCCATGTAGCTAACTCTCAGTATATGGACACGTTGGACTCATCTGCCATGTAGCTGGCTCTCATTATATGGACATGTTGGACTCATCTGCCATATAGCTAGAACTCTGTATATGGAAATGTTGCACTACTAGTCCATTTATCTAGCTCTCTGTATATGGACATTTTGGACTTATCTGCCATATAGCCAGCTCTCTCTGCATGAACATGTTGTATTCATCTGCCTTGTTGCTAGTCATCTATATATACACATGTTGTACTCATCTGCCATGTAGCTAACTCTCAGTATATGGACATGTTGTATTCATCTGCCATGTAGCTAGTACTTTGCATATGGACATTTTGCACATGTCTGCCCTGTAACTAGGTCTCAGTATATGGACACATTGGACTCATCTGCCATGTATCTGGCTCTCAGTATATGGACACGTTGGACTCATCTGCCATGTAGCTAGAACATTGTATATGTAAACGCTGCACTACTGGGCCATGTAATTATCTCTCTGTATATGGACATTTTGGAATTGTCTGCCATGTAGCCAGGTCTGTCTGTATGAACATTTTGTACTCATCTGCCTTGTAGCAAGTCCTCTATATATACACATGTTGTACTCATATGCCATGCAGCTAACTCTCAGTATATGGATATGTTGGATTCATTTGCCATGTAGCTAGTACACTGTATATGGACATGTTGGACTACTCTGCCATGTAGCTAGCTCTCAGTGTATGGACACGTTGGACTCATCTGTCATGTAGCTATAACTCTGTATATGGAAATGTTGCACTGCATGTAGCCATGTAGCTAGCTCTTTTTATAAGGACATTTTGGACTCATCTGCTATGTAGCTAGCTCTCTGTACATGGATATGCTTTACTGATCTGCCATGTAGGTAGCTCTCTGTTTATGAACATATTGGACTTGTCTATCAAGTTTCTAGCTTTCAGTATATGAACATGTTGGATTACTCTGCCATGTAGCTAGCTCTCAATATATGGACACATTGGACTCATCTGCCATGTAGCTAGAACACTGTATGTGGAAATGTTGTGCTACTCTACCATGTAGCTGGCTCTCTGTATATGGACATGTTGTACCACTCTGCCATGTAGCTAGCTCTCTGTGCATGGATATGTTGGACTGATCTACCATGTAGGGATCTCTCTGAATATGAACATATTGGACTCATCTGTCATGTAGCTATAGCTCTGTATATGTACATGTTGCACTCATCAGCCATGTAGCCAGCTCTCTCTGTAAGAATATGCTATACACATCTGCCTTGTAGCTAATTATATATATATATATATGACTCATCTGCCATGTAGCAAACTCTCAGTATGTGGACATGTTGTACTCATCTGCCATGTAACTAGTATTCTGTATATGGGCATATTGGACTACTCAGTCATGTATATCGCTCTCAGTATATGGACACGTTGGTCTCATCTGCCATGTAGCTAGAGCTCTGTATATGGAAATGTTGCATTAATCTGCCAATTTGGACTCATCTGCCCTGTACCTAGCTCTCTGTGCATGGATATCTCGAACTAATCTGCCATGTAAGTAGCTCCCTGTATATGAACATAAGGGACTTGTCTGCCATGTAGCTAGCTCTCTGTGCATGGATATGTTGGACTCATTTGCCATGTAGTTAATTCTCTATATATGAACATATTGGATTTGTTTGCCTTGTAGGTAGCTGTCAGCATATGTCCTTGTTTGACTCATCAGCCATGTAGCCAGCTCTGTCTGTATGAATATGTACGTCTCATCCATCTTGTAGCTAGCCCTCTAAATATATACATGTTGGATTCATCTGCCATGTAGCTAACTCTCAGTATATGGACATGTTGGACTCATCTGCCATGTAGCTAGTACTCTAAATATGGAAATGTTGCACTACTATGCCATGTAGCTAGCTCTCTGCATATGGACATTTTGGACTCGTCTGCCATGTAGCTGCCTCTCTTGACATGGATATGATGGATTGATCTGACACATAGGAAGCTCTCTGTATATGAACATATTGACTTGTCTGCCATGTAGCTAGGTCTCTTTATATGGACATGTTGGACTTAGTTATTTAGCCAGCTCTCTTGCATGAACATGTTGGATTCATCTGCCTTGTAACTAGTCCTCTATATATACACATGTTGGACTCATCTGCCATGTAGTGAAAACTCTTAGATATGGACATGTTGAACTACAATGCCAAGTAGCTAACTCTCAGTATATAGTCACGTTTTACTCATCTGCCATGTAGCTAGAACTCTGTATCTGGAAATGTTGCACTATTCTGCCATATAGCTAGCTCTTTGTATATAGAAATTTAGGACTCATCTGCCATGTAGCCAGTTCTCTCTGTATGAATAAGGTAGACTCTTCTGCCTTGTAGCTAGTCCTCTATATATACACATGATGGATTCATCAGCCATGTAGCTAGCTCTCAGTATATGGACATGTTGGATTCATCTGAATTGTAGCTAGTGCTCTGTATATGGACATTTTAGACTCATCTGCCATGTAGCTAGTACTTTAAATATGGAAATGTTGCACTACTATGCCATGTAGCTAGCTCTCTGTATATGGACATTATGGACTTGTCTGTGCATAGATGTGCTGGCCTGATCTGCCACATAGGTAGCTCTCTTTACATGAACATATTGGTCTTGTCTGCAGTGTAGGTAGTTGTCAGTATATGCATATGTTGGACTCATCAGCCATGTAGCCAGCCCTCTCTGTCTGAATATGTTTGATTCATCTGCCTTGTAGATACCCCTCTAAATATACACATGTTGGACTCATCTGACATGTAGCTAACTCTCAGAATATAGACATGTTGGATTCATCTGCAATATAGCTAGTACTATATATATGGTCATGTTGGACTACTCTGCCATGTAGCTAGCTCTCAGTATATGGACAT
>NW_006412188.1:5854-6610 GCF_000296735.1 Chrysochloris asiatica
CTCATCTGCCATGTAGCTAACTCTCAGTATATGGACATGTTGGACTCATCTGCCATGTAACTAGTACTCTACATATGGACACGTTGGACTACTCTGCCTTGTAGCTAGCTCTCTCTGCATAGATATGCTGGACTGATATGCCATGTAGTTTGTTGTTGTTGTCACGTCCCATCAAGTCGGAACCGACTCATAGCAACCCCATGCACAGCAGAATGAAATAATGTCCGATCCTGGGCCAACCTCACTACCACTGCCACACTTGAGTCCATCAATGATGCCACCTGGCGGATCCATCTCATTAGATGTCTTACTCTTTTTCTCTGACCCTCCTCCTTACCCAGCATGACATCCTTCTCCAACGATTGTTTCCTCCAGACAATATGTCCAAAGTATGATAGACAAAGCTTAACCATCCTGGCCTCCAAGGCGCACTCTGGTTGTACTTCTTCCAAAAAAGATCTATTGGTTCTTTTGGCAGTCCATGGCACTTTCAGTATTCTCCTCCACCACCACTACTCAAAGGTATCAATTCTTCTACGATCTTCCTTATTCACTGACCAGCTTTCGCATCCATATGAGGCTATTTAAAACACAATGACCTGGGTCAGGCGCACCTTAGTCCTCAAACTGACATCTCTGCTCTTCAATAATTTAAAAAGTTCCTGTGCAGCAGATTTGCCCAGTGCAATATGTCGTCTGATCTCTTGACTACTGCTACTGTGAGTGTTGATAGTTGATCCAAGAAGAATGAAGTCC
>NW_006412188.1:8065-8622 GCF_000296735.1 Chrysochloris asiatica
TAGATAGATAGATAGATAGATAGATAGATAGATAGATAGATATAGATAGATATAGATATAGATGATATAGATATAGATATATATACACATGTTGGACTCATCTACCATGTAGCTAACTCTCAGTATATGGAAATGTTGGACTCATCTGACATGTAGCTAGTACTCTGTATATGGACATGTTGGTCTTCTGTGCCATGTAGCCAGCTCTCAGTATATGGACATTTTGGCCTCATCTGCCATGTAGCTAACTCTCTGTGCATGGATGTGTTGGACTCATCAGCCATGTAGTTAGCTCTCTCTATGTGAACATATTGGAGTTGTCTGTCATGTAGGTAGATGTCATTATATGGCCATGTTGGACTCATCAGCCATGTAGCCAGCTCTTTCTGTATGAATATGTTTGTCTCATCTGTTTTGTAGCTAGCCCTCTATATGTATACATGTTGGACTCATCTGCCATGCAATTAACTCTCAGTATATGGACACATTGGACTCATCTGCCATGGAGCTGTCTCTCAGTATATGAACATGTTGGACTCATCTTCCATAGAGCTAGA
>NW_006412189.1:0-740 GCF_000296735.1 Chrysochloris asiatica
GTGGCATCAGGATTGGTGAAAGACTCATTAACAACCTGCAATATGCAGATGAAAAACCTTGCTTGCTGAAAATGAAGAGGATTTAAAACATTTACTGATGAAGATCAAAGAGCACAGCCTTTAGTATGGATTATATCTCAATGTAATGAAAACAAAAATTTGTCCAGGACTTCATTCTTCTTGGATCAACTATCTACAGTTAATGGAAAAAGCAGTCAAGAAATCAAATGAGGTATTGCATTAGACAAATCTCCTACACAAGACCTTTTTGAAGTATTGAAGAGCAAAGATATCAGCTTGAGGACTAAGGTGCGCCTGACCCAAGCCATGGTATTTTCAATAACCTGATATGAATGTGAGAACTGAACAGTGAATAAGAAAGACAGAAGAAGAATTGATGTTTTTTGAGTTATGGTGTTGGAGGAGAATATTGAAGGTGCCGTGGGCTACCAAAAGAACCAATAGAACCGTGTTGGAAGAAGTGCAGCCAGAGTGCTCCTTGGAGACCAAGATGGCCAAACTTTGTCTCTCATACTTTGGACATATTGTCAGGAGGAACCAGTCACTGGAGAAATATATCATGTTTGGTAAGGTGGAGGGTCAGAGAAAAAGAGGAAGACCCCCAATGAGATGGATTAGCCAAGTGGCAGCATTGATGGACTCAATCGTGGTAACAGTAGTAAAATTGGCCCAGGATGAGGCAGTGTTTTGTTTTGCTGTACATAATAAGATCGCTATGG
>NW_006412189.1:3263-3930 GCF_000296735.1 Chrysochloris asiatica
TGATAAGAATGTTGTTTATTGGTCCAGTGGTGAGGATTTTTTTTTTTTTTTACATTGAGATGTAGTATATATCGAAGGCTCTGCTCTTTGATCTTCATCAGTAAATATTTTAAGTCCTCTTCATTTTCAGCAAGCAAGTTTGTATCATCTGCATATTGCAGGTTGTTAATGAGTCTTCCTCCAATTCTGGTGCCACGGTTTTCTTCATAGACCCCAGCTTCTCATATTATTTTCTCATAATACAAGTTGAATAAGTATAGTGATAGAATACAACCTTGTTGCACACCTTTCTTAATTCTAAAACATTCAGTGTTCTCATGTTCTGTTGGAACAACTGCCTCTTTGTCCATGTACAGATTCCTCATGAGCACAAGTAAGTGTTCCCGAATAATCATAATTTGAAATGTTGTCCATAGCTTATCATGATCCACACAATCGAAAGCCTTTGCATAGTCAAAAAAGCACAGGTAAACATCTTTCTGATATTCTCTGCTTTCAGCCAAGACCATCGGACTTCAGCAATGGTATCCCTCATTCCACGGCCTCTTCTGAATCAGGCTTGAACCTCTGGAAGTTCTCTGTTAATGTATGATTGTAGATATTTCTGTATTACCTTTAGCAAAACTTTACTCACATGAGATATGAAAGAGATTGTCCGATGATTTCC
>NW_006412189.1:4312-6363 GCF_000296735.1 Chrysochloris asiatica
AGTTCCCCCAGCCTGAAAAATGCTGAGCATGTTCTTCCTTTTTGGTTTTTTGAGTCTACATCTTTGTACATTTTATTGTAATATTTGGCTTTATCTTCTCAAGCTGATCTTTGAAATTTTCTATTTAACTGTTGGACCTCCTCATTTCTCCCATCATCCAGTGTAGCATCTCTATACTGGAGACCAAATTTCAGTGTCTCTTCTGACATTCAATTTGACCTCTTCCTTCTTTCTTGTCTTCTCAATGTTTTTTTGCTTTCTTCTTATATGATGTTCTTGATGTCATCTCGCAACTCTTCTGGTCTTTTTTCTTTAGTGTTTAATGTGTCAAATCTCTTCTTCAGATGATCTCTAAATTCAGGTGGGATATATTCAAGGTTATATTTTGGCTCTCATGGACTTGTTTTAATTTTCTTCCAGTTCAGTTTTAATTTCCATATGAGTAATTGATGGTCTGTTCCACAGTCTGCCCCTGGCCTTGTTTTCACTGATGATATGGAACTTTTCCATTGTCTCTTTCTACAGATGCATTCAATTTGATTTCTATGTATTCTATATGGCCAGATCCATGTGTTGTCTAAAGAAGGTATTTGAAATGAACAAATCATTGTTTTTTTTTTTTCAGAATTTTATCATACATTCTCTAGCATCATTTCTATCACCAAGTCCATATTTTCCAACTACTGATCCTTCTTCTTTGCTCCCAAACTTTGCATTCCAATCACCAGTAATGATCAATACATCTTAATTGCATGTTTGATCAATTTCAGAATGAAGAAGTTGGTAGAATTCTTCTATTTCATCCTCACTGGCTTTATCATTAGTGCATACATTTGAACAATAGTGGTATTAACTGGGCTTCCCTGCAGGCACATGGATAGCATTGTGTAAAATGGGTATTGTAGAACACTTAATTGTGTTCATGAGTAACCTGTGCATAGAACAAGAGGCAGTCCTTTGAACAGAACAATCATATACTGAATGTTTAAAAATCAGGAAAGGGATATATCAGGTTGCATTCTTTTATCATACTTATTCAACCTATATTCTGAGAAGTAATCTGAGTATCTGGATTATATGAAATGTATGGAGTCAAGATTGGAACATCGTTCATTTACAGCCTTCAATATGTAGATAATACAATTTTGCTTACTGAATGCAAAGAAGACTTAAAATACTTACCAACATTTATTAAGTGTTGCATCACTGTGAAAAGAAAACAAAAATCCTCACCACTGGACCAATAAATCATGTAGTGGGAAATGGAGACAAGATAGAAGTTGTCAAATCTTAATCAATACTAATGGAGAAGCAGTTAAAACATCAAATTACACATTGCATTAGGTAAGTATGCTGTACAAGACCTCTGTTCAAGAACAAAGATGGCTGTTTGAGGACTGATATGTGCCTGATCCAAGACATGGCATTTTCAATAGCTTCATGTGAATTTGAAAGTTGAACAAAGAATAAAGAAGACTGTACAATATTTTTTTTAAATTTGAGTTATGATGTTGGAGAAGAATATTAAAGGTATCATAGACAGCCAAAAGAACTAAAAAATCCATGTTGGAAGAAACAGAGTCATAATGCTCCCTAGAAGACAGGATGGTGCCACTTTATCTTTCATACTTCAGACATACTATGGTTGGGAGTGGGGTGGAATACATCACCAGTCCCTGGAGAAATGCAACATGCTTGGTAATGTATCAGTTCAGTGAAAAAGTGAAAGACTTTCAAAAATAGGATTTACAATGTGGCAGCAATAATGTGATAAAGCATAACAATTATGAGAGTGGCAAAGGACCGGGCATTATTTCACTTTGTAGTGACCTGACAGCACTTCATAAAAACAACACCAACAATGCACAAAGGAATGAAAATGCCTGGTTCTATATCATTTTCACAATAGTTATTATTTGACCCATTATTCTTGTAACTGTTTCAATTTATCTCTATGGGGGCCTTCCCCTTGTTTGATGACCCCTACTTTACTATTCTGGAGCTCTGGTAGCGTAGTGGTTACGAATCGGGCTGCGAACCTTAAGGTCAGC
>NW_006412189.1:6923-10027 GCF_000296735.1 Chrysochloris asiatica
TATGGTAATGTGAAGAATCACAAGGAAGCTGAAAGCCACCGCATAACATGGATGAAACTTGAGGATATTTTGCTGAGTGACTAGCCAGTCACCAAAGGACAAATATTGCATAAGACCATTATTGTAAAAGCTTAAGAAAAGATAATCATACAAAAAGAGTAAAAAATTCTTTGTTGGTTACCAGGGGTGGGAGGGAGAGTATGGTAGAGAACAGGTTAGGGAAAAGTCATGTTTGGTAAGGTGGAGGGTCAGCGAAAAAGAGGAACACCCCCAACAAGATGGATTGGCCAATTGGCAGCATTGATGGACTTACGTGTGGCAACGATAGTGAGGTTGGTCCAGGATTGGGCAGTGTTTCTTTCTGCTGTGCATAGGTTGCTATGGGTCAGTACCGACTTGATGGTAACTAACAACAACAACACATAACAACTATATGTATAAATATATATATATACTTAAAATAGGAGCTCTGGTTATGTAGTGGTTACAAATCAGGATGTGAACTGCAAGATCAATAGTTCGAAACTACCAGCTGTTCTATAGGAGAAAGATGAGGTTTTCTGCTCGCGTAATGATTTACAGCCTCAGAAATCCTGTACACGGTCGCTATGAGTGGCACATAACAACCACCACCACCATACTCAAAAATGTTCACAGCATATTTCTTTAGCTTCATTTTCTATAAAGCTACAGAGTTTTCAGACATATTATTTATGTGCTATAAATTTATTACCTTTCATTTTCAAAAATTATATCTTAAAGGAAATTTAGTACAAAAAATTTTAAGTACACTGTCAGTCTAATTCCCCACTTGTCTGAAAACTCATCCAGTTATATCAGTTATGCAAGATTTCAGTTGAAAATAGCATAAAACTTGACTTCTGTTGCATGAACACATAATAATGGTTATTTCTTTTACAAAATGAAAAAAGTTAGGAAGTATGCAGCTAACTGAGCCAATGTCTCAACAATGTTAGCATGATCTAGGGAATTATTTGTTTCTTTTCCACTGATAAAAGCTTATCTGTGTGTTAAAATCATGAGGGGAACAGAAGAGAAGTGATGGACTCATCAGTTTTGTGCTTATGTTTCCTTAACCACCTCTAGCTTCAAGACTGCTTGGGAAAGTGACCCATCTAGATGATATAAATACTATTAAAGTAGACAAAATCAATAGAGTTGAGTGAACTGAGTAGACCTCATATTTTCTTGTATTTATTTAATTGATGAGCAAAGTGCAACAAATGTTCATTTCAAATCTTATAGTACAGTGGAAATATATTTTATTTCTCAAATATTATATTTTTAAGATGTATCACTACTATATATCTTTCTTTATCTATTTAAATATAATCTCATTAAAAGGCAGTGGAGGTGGGGTCTGACATTCTCTAACTGCAAGTGGTGAAGAGAATTGCTATCAGTATCAGTTCAAGAGTAATTTCTATGAGTCTTTACCAATTCTGACATCAACAATTTCTCACTTAACACACTGTCCATCCTTTGCTGGGTTCAATAATTTATTGCAGTGGCCACACAGAATTCAGACACAATACTCATGGTTATAGGCTTTATTAGGGAAATTAACAGGTTGCAATTTATTATCATGAATGTTTAGGGCTGAGTTTTTCCAGTCAGGGTATCCTGTCATCAGCTGAATCTGCAGGCAGGTTCCTCAGCCCCTTTGCCTTGTCTCTGTCCATCTTGGGCAAATTTACAAAGCTATTTTAGGGCTTCTGAAAAAATGCTGAAAGGACACTTCACTGTGCTATAAGCTTTACCCCCATAGAAACACAGTTCTGGCTCTATCAATCATTCTTCTGCTGTTCTGTTGGTGTCAAAGCTTTCTGTCTCTGGGTCAAGGAGGTTCAATGTGCAGTAATTTTGTGTTCCATAGAACGCCCTCCGGTATCTTCTTCCCTGATTGAAGTTCTGCGTCTGAGATGGCACATTTTAAAACCAGCATAATGGCAAAATTGACCAATCTCCTTATTAGATTTCAAAATTTTGTATCTCAATTAGCCCTGTTAGTAATCATTTACAACTGAATCATATGCTATCAGCATCTTCTTCCATCCTCTTGTACCTAGACCTAACAGAAAAAAATAAACTTGTTTGATGGAAGTTAGAAAGACTGTGGGTAGAAGAGTTAGGTGAAGTAATTTAATGCACTGCAAACATTGACTAAAATCATTCCTTAAATGCATGGCATCATTTTGCACAGATCAAAATCAGATGAATTAACCAAATAATGAATTAGAAATATTACATAAAATATTAAATGTGTAATGATAAGAAGTAATATGACAAAAGTAAGCTATATAATAATAAAAAATTAATTCATTTAGTAGAAATCTTTCCTAATTTTCATACCTCATCTTCAAAATATTTCCCCTAAGTATTTGTAATAATTTTAGTAGTAGCACTTTTAGCATCTAAAACGGAAATGATAAAATGTCTCTCTTGATGTTCTAACAGTGCCATCTGTTGCAACTTTTTTTCTCAGAAGTTGTCTTTTTTTTCCCCCAGTGTATCCATCCAGGTTATGTACATCTTGCTAGTAGTAAATTGCCTTGGTTCAATGGCATTTATGAAATTTTCAAAAGAAAAAGTTTCTGATAGAGTCATTTTTCAATCAGTCTTTTACAATCAGCATCCCTGTCCATGTTGAATGAATCAAACTATCACTGACAACATTCAAAGACAGGTAAAAAAATATCACATTCCACACACTATAGCAAATACTTCAGTTATTGCACTGACATGTTTTTAAAACGGGTGATCATTTTATTTAAGTTAATCTATTTTTTGTTTCATTTCCTTAGTCTTTAAAAAAAAAAAAAAAGTTTTATTGTGAATTGTGTGATACTTTACATGGGAGAACATTAGCTTTACATTCATCATAACATATATCATTTCATTGCCATGGTTACAATCCCCTCCAAGCATCATCAACCAACCGAAGGGTATACTCTGCAAGTCTGACCCGTGGTTATCAGCACACATCCCCTCTCCCTCTCTGGGTCTAAAATCCCCAGTAGCTCCATCTCTCCACATCATTGTCTCTGCCTCCATCTCTG
Source organism: Chrysochloris asiatica (assembly GCF_000296735.1). NCBI lineage: Eukaryota > Metazoa > Chordata > Mammalia > Afrosoricida > Chrysochloridae > Chrysochloris > Chrysochloris asiatica. Next base: position 10,004 of record NW_006412189.1, read on the forward strand.
GAGTCACTGTTTCTCTGGGTAGTG
>NW_006412190.1:0-9000 GCF_000296735.1 Chrysochloris asiatica
TTCTGTGTCTTCTCTTTCCTGGACAACAGCAGAATAATGAACAATCTAAAAGGAAAACCAAAGGTCTCCACAATCACACTGGCCAAGTAACTAAACAGATTACTAGGTAAGCTTCTAGAAGTTTTCCAGGAGATTGCAATAATAACGGAACTGGTCATTACAAATAAAATGAAGATGAAACACCCAATCCAAACAGTGTGATTTTTGTTTGCTTTCTCTGATAGACGATTCCCAATTCCTCTCTGTCAATCCTTGGAGTGATGGTGGGGTTTGAAAGGGCCCAGCCAGGAATGTAACACACAGCTGTTGACCATCAGCTGGCAAAGCAACATTGGGAATGGAGCCAGATGCCTCATGTTCCTCAATTATTGGACAAATATGACCTCCAGATCTAGTTGATATCTGCCCTAGAGTGGGTGGGGAATTGAGGGAGAGACAGATTCTATTATTACAGGCAGATATTTCTGAGTTGCTCACCCTATTTGAATAGGATGGAGAACAAATGGCAGATGCAGCCCAAGTTTTCCATCACGGTAAACGAAAGGGACAGAATGTGATAACTGCATTAGAAGTGATGGGAAAGGAAGCATTTCACCAGAATGTCATCTGCCCCAGCTTCGTTAATCCTAGCCTGGCATTCTCAGACTCTCTCCCTTCTTTGCGTGTAAGAACATCCCAGACACATTCCCTTACACCCACCCCCATGGCTGTTGGTGGTCAACAGATCATTTTGGTGATAAACAAAGGAACTCACCTGTGGTCAGCAACACTGAGTCAAAAAAGGAGAAAGAACTGTGAAAAATGTCATCTTCTCCATGAATTGGACACATACACTTCCTCACCCAACAAAAGAGCTAGTGTACTTCCACTCCCCTAGCCTCTGGCCGGCACTCACTACCTGTGAATAGGGGCACTGATGGGGCAGAGATGCAGTAAAATCCTGGATTCCTTCGTTTCAGTCTCAAATTGTGGTTTCACCATTTCCTCCCACTGGACAGCTTTAGTATGAGTTGCTCCCAAAACCAACAGTAAAATTTAACCACCACCTTTTTCAGGAATAAAAGAAATCCTCATTTCTTTGGGGAATTTTTCTTGTGCAAGTCTTGCTGCCTTCGGCATGTCTCTCTCCCTCTCTCCCTCTCAGACACACATAAAGGTGGTGGGATTTCTAGATGATCTTTCTATGTGGACCAAGCCAAAATCAAGCCATGGCTGTAAGTTGATTGCAATTCACAGAGAACCTGTAGGACAAACTAGAACTGCTCCATAGGGGTCTCAAGGTCTCTTCATAGAAGCCAATTGTCACATCTTTCTCTTGTGGAGTGGTTGATAGTTTCAAACAATCAACCTTTTGGTTAGGAACCACTCACTCTTACCACAGCATCACCAGGGTTCTGACATAGACCAGGCTTCCCCCAAATGTGGTCCCTGACAAGAAACACCAACATCAACTGAGGACCCATTAGAAATGCAAACTATACTATCTCACACATTGACTGAATCCAAATCCCTTTATTCCCAGAGCTTTTGCTTGTTAGGTGACATCACATTGGTTTCCATTCCTAGTCACCCTATGCACGAGAGAACAAAGCACTGCCCAGTCCTGCACCTCCTCACTATTGCTGTTACTGGAGGCCATTGCTACTGTTGCTGTGTTAATCCATCTCGTGGGGTGTCTTCTTTTTTGCTGATGCTCTATTTTTACCAAGCATGTTGACCTTCTACAGGGACTGGTCTCTTCTGATAACATGTTCAAAGCATGAGAGATGAAATCCGTGGTACTTTTAATATTCTTCTCCAGCACAATTCAAGTGTTTTCATGGTTATTCTTATTCATTGTCTGACTTCCACAGGCATATGAGGTAATTGGAAATACCATGGCCTGAGCCAAGCACATCTTAGTCCTCAAACTGGTATCTTCGCTCTTTAACACGTTTGCAGCACATTTGCCTGATACAACATGTTGTTTGATTTTTTGATTGTTGCTTCTATGTGTGATGAAGTCTCTGAGAGCTTCAATCTTTTGTCCATTTATGATGATGTTATTTATTGGGCTGGTGGTGGTAGTTGTGTGATGCCAAGTCAGTTCTGACTCCTAGTGACCCTGTGTAGGGTTTCTGAAGCTGTAAGTCTTTACCAAAGCAGAAAGTCTCTTCTTTGTTCCATGGAGTGGCTGGTAGATTCGAACTGCTGACCTTGTAAATTCTATTATTAGAGGTACATAACCACAATGCATAACCCACAACTCTACCAGGACTTCTTTGATTTATTGGGTTAGTTGTGAGAATTTTCGCTTTCTCTACTTTGAAGTGCAATCCACACTGATGGTTGAGTCTTTGATCTTCATCAGTAAATATTTTAAATCATCTTTGCTTCCAGTAAACAAGGCATATCACAGGTTGTTAATGAGTCTTCCTCCTATCTTGATGCCAAGTTCTTCATATATTCTAGCTTCTCAGATTATTTGCTCAGCAGGCAGACTGAATATATATGGTGAAAGGATACAACCTTTACTGATTTTAAACCATTCATATCCCCTTGTTCTGTTCTATCAATTATCTCTTTGTCTACGTACAGGTTCCTCAAGAACACAGTGAAGTGTTCTGGAATACCCATTCTTTACAATGTTATCCATAGTTTGACATGCTCTACACAGTTGGAAACCTTTGCATAGTCAATAAAGTACAAGTAAGCATCTTTCTGGTATTCTCTGCTTTCAGTCAAGATCCAGCTGATGTCAGTAATGATATCCCTCATTCTACATCATCTTTTGAATCCAACTCGAATTTCTGGCAGCTCTCTGTGAATGTCCTCTTCCAACAATACTTGAATTATCTTCAGCGAATGTTTGCTTGTATTTGATATTATTCCATGATTTCCACATTCTTTTGGTCCCCTCTGTTTGGAATGGACGCAAATATGGATCTCCTCCAATTGGTTGGCCAGGTAGCTGTCTTCCAATTTTTTTGGCATAGATGATTGAGTGCCTCCAATGCATCAGTTTGTTGAAACATTTCAATTTGTATTCTGCCAATTCCTGGAGCCTTGTTTTTCACCAATATCTTCAATGCTGTCTGAATTTCTTCCTTTAATATCATCAGTTCTTGATCATATGCTTCCCCCTGAAGTGACTGAACATCAACCATTTCTTTTTGGTGCAGTGATTCTGTGTATTCTTTACAACTTTGGATGCATCATTCAGTACTTTGCCCCTAGAATCCTTCAGTATTTGAAATTGAGACTTGAATTTTTTTCTCTAGTTCTTTCAGCTTAAGAAATGCTGAGTGTTTTCTTCCTTTTTTACTTTTTAACTTCGGGTCTTTGAAAATTTCTGCTCAGCTCATTTATTTCTCATTTCCTTCATTCATTTTAGCTTCTCTATGCTCAAGCACAAGTTTCAGGGTCTTCTATGACATCCCTGTTTGTCTTTTCTTTCTTTCTGTCATTTTAATGACTTTTTACCTGTATGATACTCTTGATGTCATCCCACAGCTTTTCAGGCCTTTGCATCAAATCTGTTCTTGAGATGGTCTGTAGATTGAGGTAAGATGTATTCAAGTCATATTTTGGCTCACGTACTTTAAAACATTTTCTTCAGGTTCAGCCTGAAGTTGCATGTGAGTCATTTCCTCAGGTGGTCCCTGTCCTTGATTTGATTGATGATATTGAGCTTTTCCATAGTCTTTTCCCACAGATGTATTTAATTTGATTCCTGTGTATTGCCTCTGGTGAAGTCCATGCCTTTTATAGTCTTTAAAAAAGATACTTCCAATGAAATCAATTTTCAGTCTTCCAATATGCTACCATGCAATCTCCTGCATCGTTCCTATGGCCAAGGCCAAATTTTCCAAGTACTGATCCTCTTTTTTTTTTTTTTTAAACTTTTGCAATTCAATCACCAGTAATTATCAATGCATCTTGATTGCATGTTTTACCTATTTCAGACTGAAAAAGTTTTTGTTGGTGGTGGTTGTATGTCTTTGAGTTGGCTCCAACTCATGGCCCCTGTGTAGGGTTTCCTAGGGTAGAAATCTTTACTGAAGCAAAAAGCCATCTCTTTCTCACTTGGAGTGCCTTGTGCACTCGAACTGCTAATTTTCCAGTTAGCAGCAGCTTGACGTGTAACCCCCTATGCTATAAAAGCTCCTGAAGAAGTTGATGGAATTCTTCATTTCATCATCACTGGCTTTAGTGGTTGGTGCGTAAGTTTAAATAATACTGTTATTAACTGGTCTTCCTTGTAGGCTTATGGGTATTATTCTTTCACAAACAGGATGTTATACTTTAAGATAGATATTGTACATCAAGCTAGATCCTGGAATGTTCTTTTTGACAGGGAATGCAAAACTGTTCGTCTTCAGTTTGCCATTCCCAGTACAGTAAACCACATGAACGACTGATTCTGAATGGCCAATTCCAGTCCATTTCAACTCACTAATGCCTAGGATATCCATCATTATGCATTCCATTTCATTTTGACAACTTCCAATTTTCCTAGATTCATCAGTTTTACATTTCCTGTTCTGATTATTAATGACTGTTTGCAGCTGTTTCTTCTCAGTTTGAGTTCTGCCCCATCAGCAAATGAAGTTCTGGATGCTTTGCTCCCTTCACATCCTTATGGTCAACTGTACTTTGCCAAGGTAGTTCTTCCCTAGTCAGATTTTGTGTGCCTTCCAACCTGAGGAACTCATCTTCCACACCGTATCTGATTCATGATGTCTTCAACTTCCTGCACTACATCTGACAATGTTCTACTGCTATTCATAAGGTTCTCAGTGGCTAACCATGCACAAGGAGTCTCCTTTCTAGACTGTCTTAGTCTCGAAGCTCTGCTAGAATTTGTCCACCATAGGTGACCTGTTGATGCTTAAAATACTGGTGACATAACTTCTAGCATCACAGCAACATGCAAGCCACCACAGTAGGACCAACTGACAGATGAGTGGTGGTAGCAGCCAGCAATTTGTCTTAAGCCTCTGGGTCATTCTAATACACATTAAAATAATAATAATCAAACACTGTTTAGAGTAATTTTAGTAGCATGGAAAAAGTGCTGCACACAGATACACAGTTCCCATATACTCTCTCGCTCCCCTGTCGAGAGTTCACTCAATAATTTATTAACATCTTGAATTGGTGTGGTACATTTGCTACAACTGATGAACCAATGTTGATAAATCATTATTGACTGAAGTCCATAGTTTACATTCAGGTTCACTCTGTGTGTTGTACAGTCCTATGGGAAATGCATAAAGTCACGTGTCTGCCATGACAGCATCCTGCAGAATCATTTTGATGCCTTTAAAATGCCCTATGCTCCCTCTATTTACCAATTCCCTTTCCTCTGAACCCCTGGCAACCACTGATCTTTTTACTGTCTCTACATTTTTGCCCTTTCCAAAATGTCACAGAGCTGGAATCATACATACATAGCCTTTTCAGACTGGGTTTTGCACTTAACAATATTCATTTAAAGTTCCTCCTTTTATTTGTGTAACATGATAGCTTGTTTCTTTCTGCACATTTCATTTTGAGAACCACTGATACAGGCTGATCATCCCTGGTGCTCCACATTTAATATCTGTGTGCTTGTCCTTCTGTTCCTTCCATTTGGCACGCTCCCTCCTTTCCTACCTGGCAGATCTCTATTCATATATCCTGTCCTGTTGGTAGCCTCACTTGACACCATCTTCCCCATCCAAGTAAATTTAGGACCTCCTTGTTTTCATTCTGTCAGCACTTTAGATATCCACTAACATCCTCTATATGATTGTCATGCATTTGTTTCATGTACCAGGTTGTGAATGCAGGAGAATGTCTTCAGTTCAATTCAGCAAATATTTTTAACCAAATAGTATGAACCTACGACTCTGCAAGCTCTGGTGATGCCAAAAATAAAACAATAAAAACATGAACTAAAAGTGGGACAGCACTTCACATACCTAATTCACCTTTGCATGCTGAGTGAGATTTCAAATCACTGGCTTAAACTCCCATTCCAGCCTCTAGCTTTTTAGCTTCAAGCAGGTTATTTAACCTCTTTAAGTCTCATCTCTGGTATGGAAATGTGCCTTGGTGTTTATGGAAGGATTAAATTTGAAATGTGTGTTCATTACCTGGCCAAAGTAGACACTCAGTGAATGTGTATACTGTGAATGACAATAATATTAATATCATTATTATCCTCCTCATCATCATTACTAAATTCTACTGTTCCTGGGAGAGAGAAGGAGAGGACAGGTATTTGTGAAAATTTTTAAATTATCTGGGCTCTGAGTTTATCTACTATGTTTCCTGTGGTACTTGACTTTCACCTTAAGCAAATTAGACTTTACATAATATATTCCATCAGACATGCAATCATTTTAGCAGTGTAGGGGATTTTTGAAGATTCAGATTTAATCAATTTAAGGTACAGCCTGGTATCACTGGTATAATTCCAATGTGCTGCCATAGTTTCTAACCACCATGTTTATAAACTATGCATTACAAGAAGCAGTTCAGTAAATAATAAAGTCTTGCCAATTTCCATAAAAGTACGCTAAGAATGCTAGTGAAGATATGCTAGTGTTAAAATAACAGAAGGGTCCAGAGACATGTCTCAAGTAATATAAAATTCAAGGTGGGTAGGAATGTTTGGAAAAGAATGATGCTTAAATCAGTTAACCTGACTTCTGTACTCACTCAGGGCAAGCCACCTTAATCCATCAGCCCTGTCCCAGAGGACTGGAGGATCACCTTCCTCTTAGCCTTGAGATGGACCTCCTAAAACGCACTTTCTACAGAAACAAGGTCCAGCAGATGTCTTGAAACTGGTATCCTCTCTTTGCTATAGTTAAGAGATTGTCTTTGATGGCTGGCGCCAAGAGCTCTGTGGATTAAGACTCCTTTTTCTAGCTCCCCATTAATCTCTCCAAATGTTTCCCCTCTTCTCAACATGAATTCTCTGATAACACGGCCCAAGTATGAACCACAGCAAGTAGACAGCTTTTTGGGGCAGGGTTCCAGTAGCAACAGAGCAACAACAAAATCTTTGCTCAAAGCAACATGAATCCTCTCCTAAGAGCTGTTACTGGGATCAGCAATAAGGTTTCTGAATGGCAGCAAAGAACATTTATTTTAATAGACTAAGAGAGGCACCACTGGCCTTTGAAATGTGAGCAATGTTAGGATGAAACAAAGCAAGAAAGAGGAGACCAGTTACCATCAAGTTAACTCCACTTCATGGTGACCCTATATGTGTTAGAGTAGATCGGTATTCCATTAGGTTTTCAATGGCTCTGATCTTTCAGTAGATTTTCAGGGCTTCTATTTCAAGGCACCTCTGGGCAGACTTGAACTTTCAACTTTTTGATTAGTAACTGAGAGAATTAACCATCTGCTCCACTGAAGAACAGTGTTAGAATAGCTTATGGAAAAAATTAAACAATAAATGATGTGAAAACAGAATTATATTGTAACCACGGATTCTAGAATTACAATTGCTTGCTACTTTGACAACCAAGTTTTCCTTAAGGCACGCTTGAAGATAATGACTGGCCCATGATTTCACCTTTTCCCAGTTTCCTTTTCTTTTATTCTTTCTATTTCCCTCCCATCTTTTCTTCTTAGCATTTTCAGGTTTAGGAAAATGTATCATGGTCATCTCAGCTCCTAGTGTGGCACTGTAGGATCAGCACTGGACTCTAAATCACAAGATCAGCAGTTCAACTATAACAGCTATTCCTCAGAAATCCCATACAGGGTCACTATGAGTTGAAATGGATTTGACAGCAGTTAACAACAAAAACAACAAACTCTGCTAGAGTGTGAAAGGGAAGAGGGCAACTAACCTTCTTGAGAGTTGCCTACAATACCAGGTGCTTCATAGAACCAACTTTAACCTCCCCTGTCCCCCACTGCCACACACACACAAATCCCTATGAAAATGTAATGTAGACCTGTTTTCTTAAGATGAAGAAAATGAGATTCAGATAATGCATTTTTTCCAAAGATGCATAGGTAAAAATGTCAGAGCTAGGACTCATATCCTGACCTATATGGTTCCAAGGCCCAGTTTCTTTACATTATGACTGCCTCTCTTCCCATAGTGCAGTGGTTATGAGTCAGGCTGCTAACCTCAAGGTCTGCAGTTTGAAACTATCAGTTGTTCTGTAGAAGACAGATTAGGCTTTCTGCTCACGTAAAGATTTACAGCCTCAGAAACCCTGTACAGGGTCGCTATGAGTCAGAACCGACTCCAAGGCACACCACCACCACCACCTCTTCCCATTAATAGATGATACTACGTTTACTGTGTCTACAGGTGGAAACACAACAGCTGCAGTGGGACCACTTAGCTCATCAGGTTAGACTAGACCATCCAGACAACTAACATTCCAGCTTAGATCTTTATCTTGCACCCAGTTGTCCCTTCTCAACATGTGCCATTAAGGGTATCCCTGGGGGAACTCAAATGAAAGAGGAGCTGGACTCCCTGTCCACAGTGATGGACCTACTCCAGGAACTAATGTCATAGAGGCAAAGGCAGCAGCTTCTTATGTCTCTAGAGCAGGCTTTATTTTATGTGTAGGAGACGGAAGGGAGAGGGGAGAATTGCAATCAAGTAAGAAGTTATGGCAGATTGTTGTTGATGTTGTTAAGTGCCAATGAGTTGGTTCCGACCCATAGTGACCCTGTATAGGGTTTCTGAGGAGCGGCTGGTGAACTTTAACCGCTGACCTTGTGGTTAGAGAGATGCAAATCAAAACAACAATGAGATATCATCTTACACCAGCAAAGTTCAAAAAAGTAGAGGATAATCAATGCTGGCTAGAATGTGCAGAGACTGGGACACTCCTACATTGCTGGTGGGATAGCAAAATGGTCCAACTTCTCTGGAAAGCAATATGGCGCTTCCTCACAATGTTAGAAATAGAAATACCTTATGATCCAGCAATCCCTCTACTTGGTGTTTATCCACAAGAAATATGAGCCATAACATGAGTAGATATATGC
>NW_006412191.1:0-9067 GCF_000296735.1 Chrysochloris asiatica
GGAGGGTCAGAGAAAAAGAGGAAGACCCTCAGCAAGATGGATTGGCCAGGTGGCGGCATCGATGGACTCAAGTGTGGCAACCAACAGTAGTGAGGTTGGCCCAGGATCGGACAGTGTTTCGGTCTGCTGTGCATAGGGTCGCTATTAGTCAGTGCCAACTCGATGACACCTAACAACAACAAGAACTCTTACAAGACAGTGTTCTAGTATCATTTAAAGGAGACATTAGGGAATAACAGTCAGTTGCTCTGTTTCATGGTGCTTTATAACTGAGTATAATACAACAAAACATACACCATCTTCATGATATTTAGTATGTTTGAGTCCATTGTTGTGACTGTGTCAACTCACCTCATTGTATGTCTCTCTCATTTTGGCTGTCCCTTTTCTTGACCAAATAGGATGCTCTTCTAACAATTGCTCTTTCCTGGTGAAGTATTCAAAGTAAGTGAGCCAAAGTCTCGCCATCTTACTTCTAAGAAGCATTCTGATTATATTTCTTGCAAGTCAGATTTGTTTGTTCTTCTGGCGGTCCACGATATATTCAATATTTTTCACTAACACTACAATTTGAATAAACCACAATTTGAATTCACCATTTCTTCTTCTTGTTCTCTATTTCAGATATCTACATTGTGTTTCAGTCATTGCACTAAAGATAGATAGCAGATGTCTGCCCTTCTCCATTCTCAAGGAGAAATAAGAGGTCACCTGGAAGCTTCATTTCTATACAATGGTAAGCTTAACCCTCACCTTTGATCCTCCTCACTGATATTCAGAGTGTTTTTTAGCATCATTCTCATTGTGGAATTTTGCCGCCTAGCATTTGTTTATACGGATGCTTTCAATTTTCCTATCTTTCCTTCCTTAAAATTTTTAATAGCAGTGTATCACACTGCAGTCAATGACTGCTCTTTCAGGTGCATATGGAGACCTACATCTATGCAGCGTGAAGGGTAATTTAGTTTATAGACATTTCTTACTAATAGAATCCATCATAGACATTTTTCATCTCTGTATCTCGGTTGCTGAGATTAAGCCTTATTCAGTACTCTGGAAAAGATAAATAATAAGACAGATTTTTAAAAAATCTTCAAAATTCTTTAACTCAATATAGATTGGAAAAATTTGGAGAGTTAGAGATAAGAAGCAAGAATCCCCAAAAGATAATATTTGTGTCTTTTTCAGATTGACAGAACACATAATTTATATTTATAACATCACTCTGCTCACCATAAAATACTAGATGTTATCATGAGATGAGGCAAAAAAATGCATGAATAGAATGAAAGTTCACAAGAAAAACACACATGTGACAGTTCATTTTTGTGTTGAAAGATAATTTAATTATGGTATATTACATTTAATAAGGAGTTCTGGTTTGGCTCTGTTGAGTTAATATGCCAGACTGCAAAGCTGTTTGAACTGCAAGGTTGGCTGTTCAAGCTCACCAGCTGCTCCTTGGAATCCCTATACAGGATTGCTATGCATCAGAATTGACTCGAGGGCACTTAATAACAACAACAACATATAATGAAAGACTGTATCTGAGGATACTGAGGAGACAATTCCTTCTTATGTTTTCTCATTACTTTAGTAAATTGAATGGGAAATGTGCATATAATCCTTTTTATGTCTCTATTCTATAGTTAACAGATTTGCTTTTGTGTTTTGCTTAGAACTAAAGAAATGGTGTTATAGTAATAGTGGAGGCTACAGGATTTGGTCTGGTATGGCCACAGCTTGTTTTAATTGAGTCCCATAAACATGTGTGAGTTTACAGCCAATTTCATCATGTACTGAGATCTGACATGAGAAATGGCTTGAATTGGACTGGAGAGGAAATAAGATTGAATAATCAGATCAGAGCCCTGTCACCAGGAAACTCACAATTTAATGTTCATAACAAATACAAGTCAAGCTGTGATTTGGACTCAATAATTAAAACAAAAAAACAAAAACTAAATAACACCCCCAAGACAACCAGTTGCAATGGAGTCAAATCTGACTCATTGTGACCCCACATGTTGCAGAGTAGAACGTGTTTTCAAGGCTGTGGATATTCAGAAGCAGACCACTAGGCCTATGTTCTCAGGTGAAAGGTGTCAAAGTACAGTGGAAACATGGGAGAGAGCTTGGTTAAAGTTAGAGTATTTTTGTTTTATCTGAAACATTATAATAATCCTTCTCTTCCTCTAATTTGAAGTACCTTCATAGCCTTGAGTGAAAAGTTCTGTACAAAATTAATTTTATTGTATAGTTTATACTAGTCATAAGACACTTTTCCTTAAAGGTCCTTACGTATATATATATTTATCACAAACACACACTGCCTTTGTGTTTGTTTGTGATAAATATATATGTAACCAAGCATTTGCCATTTTAGCAATCTTCACATGCATAATTCAGTGACATTAATTATGTTTTAACATGTTGTTCAAATACAACCTTTATCCATTCCCCAATTTTTCAGACACTTGGTGTCTCTTTTCTATTGAGTCCTATCTTCCCTCTCTCTCCTACTTGCTCAGAAATGCCATTGATTTTGGGTTAGGAGGGGAGTAGTTGGCATAGGAGACAGGAAATCTGTATCTAGAAGTCTTTTTGTTGGTCTAAGGTGATTTTTAAAATTCTTCTTTAGGTTTCAGGAAAAAAAAAAAAAAAGATTTTGAAGAGGATAACCAAATCTAGGCCTGACCCTTTTGGCCTTCCCTCCTGCTTCTCTATCCTTTCTCCTTTCAGCAAGCAGCCAGGAGCTGTAATCAAAACACAACCGACCCTCACATATCCAGCAGATCAGCTTCTGTTGTTTTGTAGCATGGCTAATTTGGAAAATATGATAATTATTCAAACAGTATTTTCAGTATGGGCTGAGATGAAGACAATGCATTTATCTGAACAAAAACTGCAACTGCATTTCGAATTCTACATGGTATGGAAGCTCTTTCAATACGCACCTAAACAAATAAAGGAGCTGGGAGATTTTCAGCTTCCTTTTTTTTTTTTTTCTTTTGATATCTTCCACCAAGGCCTTTTCTTGTTAATTTTGTCAGCTAGTTGCTACTTAAAGCCGGCTTCCACAGAGATGTGTGTATTTGCAGGTCGGCTTCATCAAACATTCGTTGTTCAATACTGTGACAGCTGGTAGCAGGCATACATACTCTTTCCTTGTTTGGTTTTCTGATAAAACTTGTCAAGCACTGGTTGACTATAACTGAATTTGTCACCCTCTCAGTAAGGTTAGACCTCTTCTTTGTATGAAATAAAACAATAGAACAACATTTCTAGCCCCTCTTTGCCACCCCCTCCCAATTTTGCCAGCAAATACAGGAAGAGCAGGTTTTAAGCAGATTGATGGCAGTAAGGCGCATTGATGAACAATTCTCACAGATCTAAAAATGAGCACTTGCTCAGGAGATGATGTAGGATGCAGGGGAGGTCATGACACAGTACTGCTGTCAAGACATGAACTGCTGGGCTTATGTGCAGTTCAACTGAACATCTGGAATTTTCCAATTCAGTCAAAAACATCAGTCCAACCAGATGTTTGGCCCATTTTGGATCTTCTTAATGGAATTTTTCAACTTTTCAAACTAGTCTATTGGTATGGGTAAGGGCAGGCATTCAAAAGATAACTAATGAAAAAATAAAATCTCTTGTAGGATGTGAAACTTCTAAAAATGAGAGCCTATAATAAATTACAGTGTGAACTTTGCTTTTACATGGAACAAGGAAATCAAACGATTTAGCGGGGAATGTTAACCTTTAACAGCCATCAGGTAGACCTGTATGAGAGTTCTGACAATGTTATTTAGGAAGCCCCTCATCTCCCAGCCAACTGCTGCCAGCTTGTGGTACTTTGGTGGCTAGTGTGTTGCTATAATGCTGAACACTATGCCAATAATATTTCAGATACCAGCAGGGCCACGCACAGTGGAGAGGTTTCAGTGGAGTTTCCAGACTAAGACAATCTAGAAAGAAAGGCCCGGGGATCTGCTTCCAAAAATTAACCAGTGAGAACCTATTATTCACAGCAGAACATTATTCAACTCACTGGATTTGGACATGTGATTGGGAGGGATCAATTTCTAGAAGAGGACATCATACTTGGCGAAGTTGAGGGCCAAGGAGAGTAAGGGAGACCCTTGGTGAGGTGGCTTGGTACATTAGCTGCAATTATGGGCTTGAATGGACTGTTAGATTTCTCATACCTTCAATTCTTTCTTTCTTCCCATTCTTCCTTCCCTCCCTCCTTCTCTCTTCTCTTTCAGTCCCTTTCTCTATCCCTTCTTGCCTTTCCTTCTTCCTTCACTCCCTCCCTCTATTGTTTTCTCTTTCATTCTAGAAAACAGGGAAATTAACTGTCACCTGAAATTACTGCGTGGTTCAAACATTTAAGCTCAGCTACTAATGGAAAGGCTAGTGGTTCTAATCCACCCAGCGCTAACTCAGAGAAAGGTTTGGCAATCTACTTCTGAAACATCACCGTCACTGAAAATCTACATGGAGAAATGCCTATTTAAACCCTTTGTCCATTTAAACATACAAAGATGCTTAGTGTCATTAACTTTTGAAGAGATGAATACCAAAACCACACTAAGATACCATTGCACTCCCACTAAAAAGGCTAAAAAGGAGCTCTGGTAGCATAGTGGTTACAAATTGGGCTGCGAACTGCAAGGTCAACAGTTCGAAACTACCAGCTGCTCCACAGGAGAAAGATGACACTTTCTGCTCCCATAAAGATTTATGGCCTCGGAAACACTGTTCAGGGTCACTAGGGGTGGGAACCGACTCGACGGCACATAACAACAACAACAAGAAGGCTAAAGACTCTTGGTATGGCGCTGTGAGTTAATGCACAGGACTACAAAGTCAGTTTGAACTGCAAGGTCGGCGGTTCAAGTTTACCAGCAGCTCCTTGGAAAACCTATACAGGGTCGCTACGGGTCAGAACAAACTTGACAGCACTTAACAACAAAAACAGAATGGCTAAGGTAAAAATAAAAGCAAACAAAACCCAGAAAATACCATGTTGATGAGGATATGGGGAAATTAAAATCCTCGTCCATTACTGGTAAGGGTGCAAAATGATACAGCAATTGTGGGAAACAGTGTGGCAGTTCCTAAGAAACTAAAACAAGAATTACCATATGACCAGCAATTCCTCTCCGTGTTATATACCTCAAAGACTTGAAAGCAGAGACTTAAACAGAGAATTGTATATTAATGTTTATTGCAGTGATTAAGTAGCCAAAAGGTAAAAACAACCAAAAGGTCCATGAACAGAAGAAAGGACAAACTGCGGGAAATACATGCAATGTAATACTACTCAGCTAGTAGGAGAAACTAAGTCTTGATACAAATGACAATAATGGATGAAGCTTGAAGACATTATACTGAGCAAAATAAGTCAATTACAAAAGGACAAATATTGTATTATCTAGCTTATATAACAATACAAGAAAAGGCAAATACATAGGAACCAAAGTTTATTAATGGTAACCAGGGGCAGGTAGCAGGAGGGAAAAGTTTACCCTGATGAACAAATTGCATTGATTAGTCACAGGTTTGCATAGTCAGCTATTTTCATTGCTATCAATAAGTTGTGCACCTGCAAAAATGAATTGGTAAAAGTTGAGTGATAGATATGTTTACAACATTGACAAATTACATATATGATTTGATTTCTTGGTTTCGGAGATTAGGTTTTCATGGTATCTCCCAGTCAATTGGCCTAATAGCATTTCTCGAGCTTTTGTTCTAACTCTTAGTTTGTTGCATAATATCTGGAGTCTGAAAAGTTTGTAAGCAGCCATTTAAGGTACAATAAGTGTTCTCATTGTGGAGCAATAGAATCCGGAATAGGAGAATATGGAAGATGTGATTAAATTCCTCCATGGAAAACTTTCTTCTTTGCCAGGAGACCAGAAGAACTGAATGGTGACCAGCTACCAATACTGAACAGTTTGATAAAAAATTCCAAACAAGAATCCTGGTCATAAGGAGGCCAGTGAAGAACAGAATGTCAAATTCTTATGTGCACTAGACTTTCTGGAGTCACAGATGAAGAACCCCTAAAATGATTGCCTTGAGATAATTTTAAGCCATAAACTAAAATATCCCTGCCCATCTTCTTTTTATGCTTCCTGCATCATTCAATATTTTACACAAAGAATCCTTCAATATTACAGCCTGAGTTCTGAATTTTTCTTCATTTTTTTCAGTTTGAGAAATCTTGAATGTGTTTTTTTTCCCTTTTGGTTTTCTAACTCTAGGTCTTTGCACATTTCATTATGATACTTGACTTTATCTTCTTGAACGTCCCTTTGGAATTTCCTGTTTAGCTCGTTAACTTCCTTTTTTCCCATTCACTTTAGCTTCTTTATGCTCATGAGCAAATTTTAGAGTCTCTTCTGAAATCCATTTTGGTCTTTTCTTCCTTTTTTGTCTTTTAAATGACATTTTACTTCGTCTTATATGATTGTTGTTGTTGTTGTTAAGTGGCGCTGAGTCAGTTCCGACCCATAGCGACCCTGTACAGCGTTTCCGAGGGTGTAAATCTTTACAGGAGTAGAAAGCCTCATTTTTCTCCCGCGGAGCGGCTGGTAATTTCGAACTGCTGACCTTAAGGTTCGCAGCCCAATTCGTAACCACTACGCTACCAGAGCTCCTTTGATTATTAGTGTCTAATACCTCAAATCTGTTCTTGAAATGTTCTCTAAATTTGAGTGAGCTGTACCCAAGTGGAGTCCTGATGTAGGATAAGCACTGGACTGTCAGTTGTAAGGTCCATGGTTCAAACTCACCAGGTGCTCCTGTCACTGTGAGTTGAAACTGACTGGACAGCACTTAACAACAACATACCCACAGGGGTATTTTTGGCTTTGTTTTAATTTTTCATCAACTCCAGCCTGAACTTTCATATGAACAATTGATGGTCTGTCCACAGCCAGCTCCTGACCTTGTTCAGGCTGATGATATTGAGCTTGTCCATGATCTCTTCCCAAAAATGTAGTTGATTTAATTCCTGTCTGTTCTATCTGGTGAGATCCATGTGTATCATCACCATTTATGCTATTGAAAAGAGGTATTTGCAATGAATAAGCCATTGATCTTACAAAATTCCTTCATGTAATAACCAGCATCAGTTTATCACCAGTGCCATATGTTTTAACTACTGATTCTTTTTCTTTGTTTCCAATCTCCAGTAATTATCAATGCATCTTGATTGTATATTTGATCAATTTCAGACTGAAGAAGTTGGTAGAATTCTTTAATTTCCTCGTCATTGCCTTTTGTGGTTGTTGTGTAAATTTGAATAATAGTTGTATCAACTGGCCTTCCTTGTAGGTGTCTAGATGTTATCCTGCTACAAATAGTATTGTACCTCAAAGTAAGCCTTGGAATGAGACATCATTTCTCTCCAATTTGTCATTCCTGACATACTAGAGCACATAATTGTTGTGTTCAAATGGTCATTATAAGTTCATTTTGGTTTACTACTGCCTAAGATATAGATCTTTATTGGTTTCTTTTCATTTTTGGTAACTTCTAATTTCCCTTGTTTCATAGTTCATACATTCCTCATTTCTATTATTAATGGATACTTGCAGTTGTTTCTCCTCATTTTGAATTGTACCCCATCAGCAAATGAAAATCCCTAAACCTTACCTACAACCACATTATTAAAATACATTCTACCTTAGTATTTGTAATAGTGTGGTGGCTTCTGTGTTGTTCTGATATTGGAAGTCATACCACTGTTGTTTTAAGTCACAGCAAGGTCATCCATGATGGACAGGTTTCAGCAGAACGTCCAGACTAAGACAGACTAGAAAGAAGGCGATGCAAACCACTCATGAAAGGTTGTTGTTAAGTGCTTTCAAGGCGATTCTGACCCATAGTGACCCTATAGAGGGTTTCTGAGGAGTGGCTGATGAGCTTGAACCACTAACCTTGAGGTTCCACCAGACCTTGAAGTGTATCAACCCACAGCACCACTGAAAACCTTATGAATAACAGTGGACTATTAACAGGTTGGAAGACACTTAAAATACAGCTGGGGAAGAGCTGCTTTTTTCAAAGAAGGATTAATAGGTGGTTTTCCAATTATTCTCACCATACTGTCTTGAAAGATAGGTGAAAGACAAAGTATGAAATCATTATATAAAAGTTACTTCAAAAGTATAATAACAAAAGGAACTATTGTAGTATGGTAACAGTAACTGTTAAAAAAGAAGAACCTACAAAAGAAAATCGGCATTATAGAAGTTTATTTCTTGCTAATAGGAGTGGATTCATAGCACTTAGATCATCTGAGAGATTTACATTCTGTTGTCAGACTGTTAAAGAGACAGTATGTGGAAAGACTTGAAAGCTTGATAGGGTCCAACTCTGGAAATCGCATCCAGTTCACTTCCACTTCTGTCATATCATTCAGAACTCAGCAATGGAGGCTGGGAAGCATAGTCTAGCTTCAGGCTCAAGAAAAAAGGGAAACAGGCCAGAGAATGACTATCCAGATTCTGTTACAGTTAACCATTTTTCAGATTGGATTGTTTCTATCAATCCATTTTTAAATTTACTGATTCTTTCGTTTTTCACTTCCACTCTGCTTTAAACTCATCAAGTTAAGTTTTTTTTATTTCAGATCATGTATTTTTTCAGTTTGCGGGTTCACATTTGTTTCTTTTTAACAGTTTATATTTGTTAGAATTCTGAGAATTCTTTATTTTTCACTAATTGTGAACATATTTCCCTTTTTGTCTTTGAGCATAGTTATAACACTTGCTAGACTGTTATTCTGGAGTCCTGATGTGGTGCTGTTGGATAAGCACTGGACTGGTAACCACAAGGTTGATAGTTCCAACCCACCAGCTGCTCCATGGAAACCCTATACAGGGTCACTATGAATTGGAACCCACTCGATGACACTTAACAACAGTCTGTTATTTAAAATCATTGTTCATTCCAATATTTGGAATCAGTCTGGTTTAATCTTTGTTGATTGAATTTTCTCTTAACAAGGGATCCTGTTTTCCTGGTTCTTTTGGAATGTTTAGGA
>NW_006412192.1:0-3339 GCF_000296735.1 Chrysochloris asiatica
TTGATGATGCATGGAGGGGATTGTAACCATGGCAGTGTAACAATATACGATAGAAGGAATGTAAAGCTAATGCTCTCCCATGTAAACTATCACATACTTCACGATAAAACAGTTAAAACAAAAACAAACAACAACAACAATAAATAAAAAAAGAATTTAGTAATTTAGGGGACTGATCAAATAAGTAAATAAGTTGAGGCTAATATCTCAGTCTCTTACTATTGTAGAAGACATTTATGGATATGGAAAGGGAAAGAAAAGCTACAATAAATCTTAGATATAAGTATGTGTGTTTGTATATACACCACACATAATCTCTAGTTTTCACCATGTTATTGTTGTTAAGTGCCCTTGAGTCGGTTCCGACTCATGTTATTGTTAATGCTTTTGAGTTGGTTCTGACTCATAGAAACCTTGTATAAAGTTTTCAAAGAATGGCTGGTGGGTTTGAACCACTGACCTTGTGGTTAGCAGTCCAGTGCTTATCCTACAGTACTGTAACCAGGACTCCAATTCATAGCACCCTGTATAGTGTTTCCAAGGCTTTTCAATCTTTGTGGGAGCTTAAGGCCTCATCTTTTTCTCATGGAGCAGGGTTCAAACCACTAACCTAATGGCTCCCAGTCCAGTGCTTATTATATGGAGCCACCACACTCCCAGTTCTCACTTGGAGAGGACCTAAGAGTTTGACACTCCAATATCAATGAACACACCCAGCACTCAGATTTTAGATATGTAAAGCATATTTCTATCATTCGTCTGTCAACTTGTCATACTGTGGTGACTTGGGTGTTGCTGTGATTCTAAAAGCTATTGCACTGGTATTTTAAATACCAGCAGGGTCACCCATGGTGAACAGGTTTCAGAAGAGCTTCCAGACTAAGACAGACTAGGAAGAAGAAGAAGACGGCCTTCTTCTGAATATTTAGTCTCTGGAAACCTTACAAATGGCAGTGAAATACTGTCAGCACCAGAATATTGAATATTGAAACATAGTAAAGAGTACTAGAATATTGTCAGATATAGTGCTGGAAAATGAGCTCCTGAGGTTGGAAGGCACTCAAAATACAACTGGGGGAGAGCTGTCTCCTCAAAGTAGAGTTAAATGTGATAATGTAAATGGAGTAACACTTTTGGGACCTTCATTTGCTGATGTGGCACAATTCAAGATGAGAAGAAACAACTGTAAACATCCATTAATAATTGGAAGATGTAGTGTACAAAGTATGAACCTAGGAAAACTGGAAGTTGTCAAAAATGAAATGGAATGAAAAACATTAATATCCTAGGCATTAGTAAGCTGAAATGGACTGGTATTGGTCATTTTGAATCTTAACAACCACATGGTTTACTATGCAGGAATGACAAATTGAAGAGGAATGGCATCTCATTCATCATCAAAAAGAACCTCTCAAGATCTGTCTTGAAGTACAACATTGTTTGTGATGAAACAATATCCATATGCCTACAAGGAACACCGGTTAATACAATAACTCAAATTTACTCACCAACCACAAAATCCAGTAAGGATGAAATTTAAGAATTCTACCAACTTCTTCAGTCTGAACTTGATCAAACATGAAATCAAGATGTATTTATAATTACTGGTGATGAGAATGTGAAGATAAGAAACAAAAAGGAAGGATCAGTTGTTGGAAAATATGGTGGTGTTGATACAACAGTGCTGGAGATTGCATGATAGAATTTTACATGACCAATGACTTCTTCATTGCAAATACCTTTTTTAAACAATATAAAAGACAATTATACACATGGACTTCACCAGATGGAATACACAGAAATCAAATTGACTACATCTGTGGAAAAAGATGGTAGAAAACCTCTGTATAATCAATCAAAACAAAACCAGGGGCAGACTGCGGAACAGACCATCAATTGCTCATATGCAAGTTCAGGCTGAAGCTGATGAAAATTAAAACATGTTCACAAGAGCCAAATTATGACCTTGAACATATCCCAGCTGAATGTAGAGATTGTCTCAAAAACAGATTTAATTAATTAGACAATAATGATACCAAGCCAGAGGAGTTGTAGGATGATATCAAGTACATCATACAGGACGAAATCAAAAGCTTATTAAGAAGACAGTAAAGAAAAGACCAAAATGGATGTCAGAAGAGACTCTGAAACTTGCTCTCCACTGTACAGATGTTAAAGCAATTGGAAGAAATGAGAATGTAAAAGAGATGAATGAGGATTTCAAAGGGCAGCTTGAGAAAACAAGGTAAAATATTATAATAAAGTGTGCAAATATCTGGAGTTAGTTAGAAAACCAAAAGGGAAGAATATGCTCAACATATCTCAAGTTGAGGGAACTGAAGAAAACATCCAAGACTTGACTTGAAATATTGAAGGATTCTATGGGCAAAATATTGAATGATGAAATTGCCAATGTTCAAACATTTCAAGAGGTAGCATATGATCAAGAGCCAATGATACAAATTCCAAGGTGCACTGAAGATATTGATAAAGAACAAGGTTCCAGGAATTTATGGAATACAAATTGAAATCTTTCAACAAACAGATGCAGCCCTGGAGGCATTCACTCATCTATGCCAAGAAATTTGGAAGATAAGTTACCTGGCCAACTGATTGGAAGAAATCCATATTTGCACCCATTTGAAAAAGAGGTGACCCGAATGAATGTGGAAGTCATTGGCAATTGCACTAATATAACATGCAAGTAAAATTTTGCTAAAGATAATTGAAAAATGGCTGCAACAGTACATTGACAGAGAACTGCCAGAGGTGCAAGCCAGATTCAGATTCAGATGTGAAACTAGGGAAATTATTGCTGGTTGTCACAAGATATCCACCTGTGTTTTATTAACTATGCAAAGGTTTTTGACTGTTGAAAGCCTTTGCACAATATGTTAATCCAAGGGCTCTTATGGTATCATTTCTCTTATGGTGTCATGGAAGATGATGCACATGGTCCACTAGTCCACTGGACTAATTATTTTCATGTGTCTCAATTGTCTTCACTCTTCTTTGCTCTGCATGGGGAGAGGACAATAGTTGCACCTTAAGTGGACACTAATAAGCTTTTAAGACCCCAGTTGCTACTCATCAAAGTAGATGCAGAACACTGTCTCTTTGGCCTATGTAATCAACTAATTTTAGCATCCATAGAGGTTCAAGCTGAATTCAGATGAGGATGTGGAACAAGGGATATTATTGTTGACATCAGATGGATCTTTGCTGAAAGCAGAGGATACCAGAAAGATGTTTGTTGTTGTTGTTGTCAGGTGCCATCGAGTCGGAACCGACTCATAGCAACCCCATGCACAGCAGAACGAAACAATGTCCGATCCTGGG
>NW_006412192.1:4919-5631 GCF_000296735.1 Chrysochloris asiatica
GTGTGGATCATGACAAGCTATGGGCAATATTGCAGAGAATGAGTATTCTGAAACACTTAATTGAGCTCATGAAGAATCTGTACAAAGACTAAGAGGCAGTTGTTCAAATAGAACAAGGGGATACTGAATAGTTTAAAATTGGGAAAGGTGTGTGCCAAGGTTGTATTCTTTCACCGTATTTATTCAATCTGTATGCTGAGCAAATTATCTGAGAAACTGGATTACATGAAGAAAAATGTGGCATCAGGATTGGAGGAAGACTCATTAACAATCTGCAATATGCAAATGGTGAACCTTGCTTGAAGAAAGTGAAGAGGACTTAAATACTTTGAGGAAAATCAAAGACCACAGCCTTAGGCATGGGTTGCACCTCAATGTAAAGAAAACAAAAATCCTCACCACTGGAGCAATAAATTACATCATAACTGGAGAAAAGATTAAAATTGTCAAAGACTTCATTTTGCTCTGATCAACACTCATGGAAGCAGCAGTTAAGAAATCAAACAATGTAATACTTTAGGCCAATCTGTTGCACAAGATCTCTTTAAAATGTTCAAGAGCAATGAGGCCAATTTGAGGACTAAGATGCACCGGACCCAAGGCATGACATTTTCAATAACCTCATATGCATGTGAAAGTTGGACAATGAATAAAGTGGACCATAGAAGAATTGATGCATTTGAGTTAAGGTGTGGGTGGAAAATATTAAAAG
>NW_006412192.1:8122-8761 GCF_000296735.1 Chrysochloris asiatica
AGGCAAGGGAAACCAAGATTCAAAAGACAGCCAAGCATCTTAACATTATTCCCCTCTTTTACCCTTTCAAACCATGCCTCAATCCCTTTATCCTGAAGCCCTGTTATTCCAAGGTTGTGCATACATCATCGTTTACCTCTGTCCCACTTGGCCCAAGTGAACCTGCCTAACTGTTCTCCCATCTGCCTTGTTCTTTTATTTTGCTCCCCCTTCTTGTGTATTGCCCACTCCCTCACCCCCCCCAGCACCCAAGCTTTCCTGTGTCTATTCCCTACCCTGTGCTCTGTCTTCCCCTCCCTCCCTCCCCTCCTCTCATCTCATACATCCAGGTGATCAGCAATTATGTATATAGTGGGTTTTTTTCTTTCCCCTTTTGGATGGGTTCTTTTTCTTAGTCTCTTACAATAATGGTCTTATGCAGTATTTCTCCTTTTGTGACGGACTAATTTCACTCAGAATAATGTCCTCAAGGTTCATCCATGTTATGTGGTGGCTTGCAGCTTCCTTGTTCTTCAAAGTAGCATAGTATTCCATTGTGTGTATGCACCACAGTTTGTTTATCCATTCTTCAATTGATGGGCATTTAGGCTGTCTCCATCTTTTTGCTATTGTAAATAGTGCTGCTATGAACATTGGTGT
>NW_006412193.1:0-613 GCF_000296735.1 Chrysochloris asiatica
CCTTACCTAACAAGAGGCAGCAGGTCTGGCCATACAGCCAAACTGTATGTGCACTTGTAAAATCCCAACATAAAAGGCAAATCCAACACCAAATAATATATACAAGGACGCAGCTATTTTGAGTAGTATGCTGTGCATAAGCAGATACTTAACTGGCCTTCAGAGATAAAAACAGTGGACAATATTTCTTCCATTTATTTCTCAATTTCCATATGTGCATCTCCACAGTATTGACTAGAGGAGGGACCTGAGCAAGTGGACACCTCTAACCACCAATGGAGGTTTCTACTGTTCATGCACACTGACCTGTGCAGCAAAGGCTACTGGATAGTCAGTTATGATTTTATTTTTGGTTTTGAGTGGTGATTGTTCTCTCTGCTTTTATATTGTTTCTGGTTTTGGTTCTTTTGGAATCACTTTTTTCCTGAGGGTGGGAGCTTTCTCTCCCTACCTTACCCAAGAAGAGACAGCAATTGTGGCCATATAGCCAAGCTACAAGCATACCCCATAATATCCCGCCATCTAGACAGGAGCCAATACCAGCTACTAAGCATTACAAATGAAAAGGGAAGGCTATCTCCAGATCACATCCACCAGGAGATACTCAGTAAGC
>NW_006412193.1:2163-2674 GCF_000296735.1 Chrysochloris asiatica
TATAATTATAGTGTGAGATTTTAATATGCCACTTTCAAAAATGGATAGAACAACCAGAAAGAAACTCAACAAAGATACACAGAAACTAAACAGCATAATCAACCAACTTGACTTCAGAGATGTTTACAGTGCATTGAACCCAACAACAGCATAAGATATATATTCTTTTCCAGTGCATCTTCTCAGACTACAATGCTATAAAATAAGAAATCAATAAAAAGAAGATGAAGGAAATAAGTTGAATACATAGAAACTGAATAACACCCTGCTGAAAAGCGACTGGGTAATAGAAGGAATTAAACGCGAGCTTACAAAGTTCCTAGAAACAAATGAGAATGAAAACAACATAACAAAATCGTTGGGACGTGGCAAAAGTGGTACTGAGAGGACAATTTATTGCAATAAATACACACATTCAAAAAGAGGAAAGAAACAAAATTAACACATTAATACAGCATCTCCAACAATTAGAAACAGACTAACAGAGTGAGCCTACAGTCACCAAAAAAAA
>NW_006412193.1:2774-3195 GCF_000296735.1 Chrysochloris asiatica
AAAATGGATAGAACAACCAGAAAGAAACGTGACAAAGACACAGAAGAACTAAACAACACCATCAGCCCACTGGACCTCAGAGATGTTTACAGTGCATTGAACCCAATAACAGCATAATATATATATATATATTCTTTTCCAGTGCATCTTCTCAGACTACAATGCTATAAAATAAGAAATCAATAATAAGAAGATGAAGGAAATAAGTTGAATACATAGAAACTGAATAACACCCTGCTGAAAAGCGACTGGGTAATAGAAGAAATTAAACGCGAACTTACAAAGTTCCTAGAAACAAATGAGAATGAAAACACAACATAACAAAATCGTTGGGACGTGGCAAAAGTGGTACTGAGAGGACAATTTATTGCAATAAATACACACATCCAAAAAGAGGAAAGAAACAAAATTAACACATTAA
>NW_006412193.1:5511-7102 GCF_000296735.1 Chrysochloris asiatica
AAAAGGAGTAATCCACTACAATTTGATGAACTTGACTTATACTTATGGATGTAATAGCTCAAAAGAGGGAACGAATCTTTCCAGCAAAGATCATTCCTACCCCCTCGATACACAGGGTTGACAGGAATGGGCAACTTAGACATTGGCTACACCAAATTGGGGGAGCTACAAAGGCACAAAGTGACTGACTTACAAGGTTTCAAGAGGGATCCTAGTTTCAGAGGGTATAGGGGAAGGTAGAATCTGCACTGAGTGGTTTCCAACCTGTCTGGACTGGAAATGGAGATAAGACTCTTGTGGTTCTTTAGTGAATAATTTTTTATCAGGACTGACTGTGAGAGTTGGAAATGTAAAGGTACATGTTTTGTAACAAAAGGAGGGGAGTGGTTGATTTTGCAGTCCAGGAAAGGAGGAATCTGGGGCCATCAAGGGAGAAGAGCAGAGTGCAGGACCTTATTCAGACAAGCAATGAAGTCAGAGTGAAGGCAGAGAAGACGATGTGGAGAGATGGAGAGGCTGGGGACTCTGGACTCAGGGAAGGAGAGGGGCTGTGTGCTGATGGCCTTGGGGAGGCTTGCGGGGTGTACCCTTTGCTTGTTTGATGATGCATGGAGGGGATTGTAATTATTGCAATGAAATGAAACACAAAGCTGATGTTCTCCCATGGAAACTATCACTCAAATCACAATAAAAACTTTAAAACTTAAAAAAAAAAATTATTTGGGAAGTACAGAAGTTCAGAAAGTAGTAAGCAAATAATTAATAAACACCAGAATAAATAACACTTGTTGTGGCACTGTGGGTTAATGTGGTGTACTGAAAAGTTGGTTTGAACCATAAGATTAGTTGTTCAATCTCACCAGTTGCTCCTTGGAAACCTTATACAGAGTTGCTATGTGTTAGGACCAACACAAAAGCACTTGGCAATAACAACAGCAGCGAACAAATACAAGACAGACTCTATAAAATTATTGCAAATAGTCTAATCAGAAGGACTAATGTATTTGCCTTGTAACTCTGGTCATTTTTAAAGAACTGCTGTTGTTGTTAAGTGCCACAGAGTCAGTTCCAACTCATAGTGACCCTATATAGGATTTCCAAGGAGCAACTGGTGAGATTGAACCACGACCATTTCAGTTCAATTCAAACTTGCAGTCCAGTGGTTATCCTATATCACCACACATTTAACGGGACTCCTTGTGTGGCCCTGTAGGATAAGTACTGGACTGTGAACCATATGATCATAGGTTCAAACCCACCAGCTGTTCCTCAGAAACCTTATACAGTGTTGCTATGGATTGGAATTGACGTGACGTCACTTAACAACAACAGTGAAATTTAATGGAGTCCTGGTTTGGCACTGTAGGGTAAACACTTGACTTCTAACCATGAGTTTGGCCTTTCAAATCTACCAGCCAACTGTTGGAAACTCCATGCAGGGTCACTATGAGTTAGAACCAACTCTACAGTACTTAATTACAACAAGAGTAATATATAATGGAGCCTCACCTGTGTAGCTGATTATGCATTGAGCTGTTAATCTCAAGGTCAGTAGTTTAAATCTACCAACCACTCCGTGGAAGAAACATGA
>NW_006412193.1:8790-9268 GCF_000296735.1 Chrysochloris asiatica
CAGTGCCTCTGAGTATTCCTTCTATTTTTCTTTTGATGCTTTCTGCATCATTCAATACTTTGTCCAGATAATCCTTCAATAATGAAAGTAGAGGGTTGAATTATTTTTTCAGTTCCCCTGCTGTAGAAATACTAGGGGTATTCTTCCTTTTTGGTTTTCTGTCTCCATATCTTTGCACATTTTGTTGTAGTACTTGAATTTGTCATCTAGAGCTAACCTTTGAAAATTTCTATTCAGCTCTTGTTCCTCCTCATGTCTTCCATTTGCTGAAGAAGGAGTGATGAACTACTTCTAAATATTTAGTCACTGAAAACCTTATGAATAGCAGAGAAACATTGTCAGATAAAGTGCCAGAATATGATTCACACAGGGTGGAAGCCACACAAAATGTGGCTGGGGAAGAGCTGCCTCCTCAAAAATGAGTTGACTATGATGACACAAATGGAGTAATAAACCCCATGAGACCTTGGGAATAAAC
>NW_006412194.1:0-462 GCF_000296735.1 Chrysochloris asiatica
TGTTTTTAAATCTTAAGTGAATGTTTGTTGTTAAGCTTACTGGGTGTCTCCTGGTGTATATGATCATAAGATAGGCTTTGCTTTTCCCATGTAATGCTTAGCAGGTGTTGTTGGCTCTTGTCTCACTGGTGGAATATTATGGGGTATGCTTATAGCTTGGCTATATGGCCATGATTGCTGTCTCTTCTTAGGTAACATAGGTAGAAAAAGCTCTCACCACCAGGATAGATGTGTGATCAAAAGGACCAAAAGCAGAATTAATATAAAAATCACCACTTTGGAACAGAAATGAATCTGTAGTAGACTTTCCTGAGCTACACCTCAGGGTGTGTACAATTAGAAGCCCCCCTCCTCTAGTCACTACAGTAGAGGTACACAGGTACATATTGAGGGGTTAATGGGAGAAAGATTGTCCACTATTTTTGTCTCTGAAGGTCAGTTAGGTATCTGCGTGTGCATAGA
>NW_006412194.1:770-1315 GCF_000296735.1 Chrysochloris asiatica
CAGCTACTCTCTTCTGTTTTTGCATGTGTTTCAGTATCATTTGTTGCTTTTTGTTCATCATGATAGTTACGTGTTTTGTTTTTAAATCTTAAGTGGATGTTTGTTGTTAAGCTTACTGGGTGTCTCCTGGTGTATATGATCATAAGATAGGCTTTGCTTTTCCCATATAATGCTTAGCAGGTGTTGTTGGCTCTTGTCTCACTGGTGGAATATTATGGGATATGATTATAGCTTGGCTATATGGCCATGATTGCTGTCTCTTCTTAGGTAACATAGTTAGAAAAAGCTCCCACCACCAGGACAGATGTGTGATCAAAAGGACCAAAAGCAGAATTAATATAAAAATCACCACTTTGGAACAGAAATGAAGCTGTAGTAGACTTTCCTGAGTTACACCTCAGGGTGTGTACAATTAGAAGCCCCCCTCCTCTAGTCACTACAGTAGAGGTGCACAGGTACATATTGAGGGGTTAATGGGAGAAAGATTGTCCACTATTTTTGTCTCTGAAGGTCAGTTAGGTATCTGCGTGTGCATAGAACAATTC
>NW_006412194.1:1415-9378 GCF_000296735.1 Chrysochloris asiatica
CACCCTTTAAACTCTGCCAGGGTTGGGTAGTCACCAATGGAGTCCTGTCTCCAGATCCCTAACCCATCGTATTTTCCTTAATATCGTGAATTTTTCACTTGTGAGTGCGGGAAACTGACATCCAGGATCTTAGGGAAGATCTGGAGCTCTGGAGTTGTTCTATGAGCACTTCCTGTGTGAGATCCCTCTCCCTTCTCACCGGAGTGTACCCTACCTGGTTTTCACTGCTATAGCCCAAACTGGAAGCTACCAGATGTGAACTGATTTTTGCAGAGACTAATGCTATGTTCTTCTCAGACAGTTATCATGGGATCAATTTAGGATTTCTAGGAGATACGAATAACTTTGTAGTAGTTGTTGTTGTTATGTGTCGTGGAGTCGGTTCCAACTCATAGCAACCCTGTACAGGGTTTCCGAGGCTGTAAATCTTTAAGGGAGCAGAAAGCCTCTTCTTTCTCCCACAGAACAGATGGTAGTTTCGAACCACTGGCCTTGCGGTTGGCAGCCCGACTCATAACCACTACAATACCAGAGCTCTGTAGTAGATAAACCTAATTTGAAAAATGGTGTTCAAGGACTAAAATAAACCACCTTCTCTCCTCTTGACCCTGGCCAAGTTCCTTCCCCAGAAGACACCACTTTTCCAACTTCTATAAACTTTATAATAGTTCAAAGAACCTAAATGTTTGACCATTCTGGAGACTTGGTGAGCAAATATTATTTAGAGCTACCTGTAGAGGCATAGAGAAAATTATGCTTGCAATCTATAAAGTGAAAAAAGTTTACAAAATAGTAGGCATATTATTACCACTCTTAAATATAAAAAGACAATGCAGATAGATTTTTAAAAAGATTAATGTTTTCTTGTTTTAAAATTTCCATTCGCCATACTTATTCAATCTGTATATGCTGATCAAATAATTTTAGAAGCTGGATTATATGAAGAACAATGTAGCATCAGGATTGGAGGAAGACTCATTAACAACCTGCAATATGCAGATGAACAACCCTGCTTGCTGAAAGTGAAGAGGACTTAAAATACTTACTGATGAAGATCAAAGACCACAGCCTTCAGAATGGATTGCACCTCAATGCAAAGAAAACAAAAATCCACACCACGGGACCAAAAAACTATATCCATGTAAATGGAGAAAAGAATTAAGTTGTCAAAGACTTCGTTTTTGTGTGGATCAACCATCAGCACTCATGCAAACAGCAGTCAAGATATCAAATGATGTATTGCATTAGGCAAATCTGCACAAGACTGCTTTAAGAGCAAAGATGTCAGTTTGAGGATTAAGGTACTCCTAATCCAAGCCATGGTATTTTCAATTGCCTCATGTTTACATGTGAAAGTTGGACAGTGAATAAGAAAGACTGTAGAAGAATTGATGCATTTAAATTATGGTTCTGGAGAAGAATATCCAGAGTACCACAGACTGCCAGAAAAGCAAACAAATCTGTGTTGGAAGAAATACAGCAAGAATACTGCTTAGATGGAGACTCAAGTATCCAGCTGATAAGAAGAGAGGGCATATACACAAGAACACCCACACTTACAGATAATACCCACTTGACCTGGCTTCAATGGCTGGATGATCAGAGCTCAACTAGAAGAAGAAAAAAGAGGGAAAAAAGAATAATCTGATACAATTTGAAGAACTTGACCTACACCTACGGAACAAATCTTTACAAAGAGGGAACAAGTCTTTACCTTCATACACAGGGTAGACAGGGATGGGCAACTTGGACAGTGGCTACCCAAAATGGGGGGAGGTGGGGCTACAAAGATAAGAAGTGACTGGCTTACAAGCTTTCAAGAGGGAGCCTAGATCCAGAGAGCACGGAGGAAGGTAGACTTTCCACTGAGTAGTATCCAATCTGTCTGGATGGGATTGATAAAATGAGATGGGGATAGGTCTCTCTCTTATGGTACAATAGTGAATAATTGCTATCAGGACTGACTGTTAGGGTTAGAAATGTAAAGGTAGATGTTTTGTAGCAAAAGGAGGGGAGTGGTTGACTCTTCAGTCCAGGAGTGGAGGGCTCTGGGACCATCAAGGGAGAAGAGCGGAGAGCGGGACCCTACCCAGAGAAGCAGTGATGCCAGAGATGGAGGCAGAGACAATGACGTCGCTACTAAGATGAAGTGGCTTGGAACTCAAGACCCAGAGAGGGAGAGGGGCTGTGTGCTGACAAACGTGGGGGTAGGCTTGCGAGGTGTACCATTTGGTTGGTTGATGATGCATGGAGGGGACTGTAACCATGGCAATGAAACAATATGCAATAGGATGAATGTAAAACTAATGTTCTCCCATGTAAACTATCACACGATTCACAATAAGACATTAAAAAAACAACAACAATGCTTAGAAGGCAAGATGATGAAACTTCCTTCTTTCATACTTCAGACCTATTATCAAGAGGGACCACTCCATGGGGGAGGATATCATGCTTGGTAATATGGAGGATCAGCAAAAAAAAAAAAAAAAGGAAGCCCCATAATGAGATGGATCGACACAGTGGCAGCAGCAATTATGAGGCTGGGGCTGGGCAGGGCAGTACTTGTTCTGTTGTCCATAAGGTTGCTATGAGTTAGAACATACTTGATGGCACCTAACAACAACAACAACCTATTTTACTTCCTTGTTTATTGTCTGTTTCCTCTAGTTATTAGAATGTATACTTTCGGAAGACCAGGAATTCATCTGTTGTATTCATTTCCTAGTATATGAGTAGGGCCTGACACATAGTAAATGCTCAATAAGCGCTCTTTGAATGAATGTTTATAATCTACATTCCAGTAAGATAGTGATCAGAATGGTCTGTGTATATTTACTCTCCAGGCTGCATCAGCGTTTCTATTTCCTGAGCTCAGCTGTTTATAAAGTAAAACAACAACAAAAATCCTCATTTATATCAGCAATGAGAACTTAATTAGTTGCATGTAGATTATCATATAAAGTAGAAAGCTGTGCTCTTGATACCCAATTAGCTTAAACACTTTCAATTTACGTGCTATTTTGTCATACTTCATTAGTTCATTTATTCAGCCAAGAAATAGTTCTTGAACACTGACTCCATATAGTAGGGCTATGGTGGTGGTTGGTGGTTATGTGCTGTGAAGCTAGTTCCGACTCATAGGGACCCTGTACAGAGTGTCCGAGGCTGTAAATCTTTACGGGAGCAGAAAGCCTCATCTTTCTCCCACAGAGCAGCTGGTAGTTTCTAACTGCTGACCTTGCAGTACACAGCTCAATTCATAACCACTACGCTACCAGAGCTCCTTATAGTAGGGCTATAGTGGTGCGTTAACTGAGATGGATCTTACATTCAAATGGGACCAATGGTGGTCAGAAGGAACACAGGCAATGAATAACCAAGATGATTGTAGATGTCAATAGTGTTATGACTAACATACATTTAGGTGATGGGGTGGAAGGAGACAGCTCACTGAGTTGGGACATGTGAGCTGATATCTGAATAATGAGGGGAAGGCAGGGATCTGGGAAAAGAACAGGCTAGGAAGCTGGAAATGCAGGTGTAAAGGTCTTGAGCTGGAAATATTTCCCCATCCCAAAATGATATGTTGGAGTTCTGAGTATAATACATTGCTGTTTAAGTGCTGTTGAGTTGGTTATAACTCACAGCACCCCTGTACATGGTTTCTAAGGAGTGGCTGTTGGGTTTGAACCACCAACCTTGTGGTTAGCAGTTCAATACTGATTCTACAATGTCATACCAGGACTACTCAGACTAATACAGAATTTTATATTTCTCTGGAGAATTCCATCTTGTTGAATTCATGCTATTGTTGTAGACTGTCAAGCCCTTTCGGGGACTCTGCATCTTCCTCCTAACTTTTCATTGGTTTCTTCTGAATTTGCTCTCTGCAAATGTGAAACACACACCATTGACATTCCAGCTTCAAGAGTCCCATTAGAGAATCACCACTATCTCCAAACCCTGCTTCTAGATGAGTATTGTCTATGTTCAGAATTATGACTGAGTAACTTGTGCTTACAGGAGTCCTGGTGTGGCACTGTGGGTTAATGTGCTGGACTGCAAAGTCAGTTTGAATAGCAATGTCATTAGTTCAAGCTCACTAGTCACTCCTCAGAAACCCAAAGGGTTGCTTGCTATGGGTTGGAACTGGCTCAACGGTACTTAATGACAACAAGAATTGTGCTTATTCTAACTGATATCTCCCAGACTGGTCTCTTCCTGGTCACATTGTGGCCACCTCATTACACTTCTAATGCAGCTCACGTTGTCTGAAAAGGCGGTCACTGTCCCCTCTGTGCGCTCTCCCTTCAATTTCCAGTCAAGTCCTAACCTGATTTTGTGGCTCTGGTTTGTACTAATTTTCCTCCCTCCTGATTGCTCAAGGAGTAAATTGTTTTATCCCACACATTTTGGTGCTTCATGGCATCCTTTTTAGTAAACTTCTTATGTGCTTGGAGGTAGAAAAATAATTTCCCACTGAACTTTAACTCCTAACTCTGCCATAACTCAATGATGATTTTGAGCAAGTTACTCAATCATTCTTGACCTAATTCTCCCCATTGTACAAATAAAGAGCTAAAATATGATATCCAATTCTTTCCATGATTTCAGTCGGAGACATCATAAGCATTTGAATAGCAGGGCCCAATAATAATGACAATTCCCATTCATAAGTGCTCTCTAGACAGTTCAACTCCACTGTTTCCAATCCTCTCACTGATCCCATGAGGTCGTTAGTATTATTTATTATCATTATTTCTCCATCTAGAATTCAATGACACTGATTACGTTCTTTACGCTGTGCAGTCATTCTCACTTTCATTTTCTGACTTGTTTCTTTCCTGTTAACATGAACTCACCGGCCTTAAGCTTCTTAGCTAACTTTCTGAGTGATTGTTGTTAGTTTGATCCTACAGAGAGAGTTCTTTAAAAGAGCACAATTCTTTAAAGGTGGACACTTTACTAGTTAAGCTAAACTATTATTGGTTTATCCAGGAGATATTTTTAGTTTAAGGGTTAACGATTCAAGATGTCTCAGGACAGTAGTTTTGGCAGCTTACTAGCAATTAGCTACATATTCTGTTTCCTCCTCCTGCTCCTCACTTTCCTTCTTCCTCTGCTGTTCCAGACAAGTAGAGACCATTTGGCCGCTTGAAGCTTTTACGACCCCAGACATTACACAATGTTCTTGTTAGTAAGTGCTGTCAAGTCGGTTCTGACTCATAGCGACCCTGTCATAGGTTTTCTGAGGAGTGGCTGGTGAGTTTGAACCGCCAATCTTGGAGTTCAAACTGACCTTACAGTCTAGTACTTATCAACTACAGTACCACACCAGGACTCCTCTGTTGTTGCTGTTAAGAGCTGTTGAGTCAGTTGCAACTCATAGCAACCCTGTGTAGGGTTTCTGAGGAGCAGCCAGTGGGTTAGAACTGCTGACCTTGTGATTCGTGGTCCAGTGCTGATCCTACAGCACTACATTAAGCACTAAACATGACATTGGACTCCTGGTGTGGCTCTGTAGGATCAGTATTGGAGTGCAAACCACAGGTCTGCAGTTCAAACCCACTTACTGCTCCTTGGAAACCCTGTGTACAGTGTTGCTATTTGTTGGAACCAACTTGATGGCACTTAACAACAACAAGCATGATATTAGGCCAATTAATCGTTTCATGAAACCAGGACTCTAAAAGTGCTCTTACTGTTGTTGTAAAAATATATATTACATAACATTTGTCAATGCAACTTTTCACAGCTGTACAACTTGACATCAATTACATTAATTGGCAGTGTAACCCTTAATGAGAATTTTCTGTCACCATAACAGAAACTCAGTAGTCCTTACTCAATAATGCTACTTGCTCCCTTCTTTCCACCCTGGGAACTACTAAGAAACTTTCATTCTAGATATTTGCCTGTTCTTACTTTTTAATATAAGTGGTGGTGGTATGCCATGGAGGCAGCCCCGACTCATAGCGACCCAGCATAGGGTGTCCGAGGCTGTGAATCTTTACAGGAACAGAAAGCCTCATTTGTCTCTGACCATGAGATTAACAGCCTGACTCATAAATGGAGTCCTACACAATTTGTTCTTTTGTGATGAACTTATTTTACTCAGGAAAAGCTTTTCAAGCTCCATCATGTTTAGCATATTAACAGAGGTATTATTATCTACAGGAGCCCCGGTGGGGTAGTGGTTACAAATCTGCTAACCTCAGGGTCAGCAGTTTGAAACTACCAGCTGTTCGGCAGGAGAAAGATGAGGCTTTCTGCTTCTGTAAAGATTTACAGCCTCGGAAACCGTGTGTAGGGTTGCTATGAGTCAGAAATGACTTCACGGCATATAACAACAACAACATTATTATCCACAGGAGCCCTGGTGGAGTAGTGCATTACATGTTGGGCTGCTAACCACAAGTTCAGCAGTTTGAATCTCCATGGGAGAAAGATGAGGCTTTCTGCTTCTGTAAAAATGTACAGCTTCAGAAATCCTATATGGCATCACTGTGAGTCAGAACCGACTCCACAGCACACCACCACCACTACTATCCCCATTTTACAGATGAGGAAAATAATACTCAGAACTGTTGGGAACACTTGCCTAAATGACTCTGCAAGTAAGACAGGACTGGGAATCTACCTTGATGTCTTAATTCTGTTTCCTCACCCTCCTTCAGTATGTGTCTTATAAAATCCCTGGTCAAGAGTATACAATTACCTGTTATCAACAGGCAACATAAACTTTATTTGTGATAAACCAAATTATTTTCTTATACCTTACCCACTGCCATTGAGTTGATTTCAATTCAGAGTTTCTGTATAGGGACAGATAGTCTCATCTTTCTCCTGAGAAGTGGCTGGTGGGTTTGAGCTGATGACTCTGCAGTCAGCCCACAGTGCCACCAGGGCTCCTTAGTGAGTAATAACTCACCTCATTGATAGGAAACATGCAACAGGAGAGACACAGTCTATGTAACTGACAGTGGGTCCCTGAAAGGGTGCAAAGAAGGAAAGAGAAGTTAGGGCAAATGCCCATTACAATTTGATTTCTCGTTGTGCTGTAGTTAGTTGCTGTGAATCTATTTTGGCTCAAAATAGACTCTAACTGCTCCATAGGGTTTTCAAGACTGACTTTTCAGA
The DNA here is from genome assembly GCF_000296735.1 of Chrysochloris asiatica. NCBI lineage: Eukaryota > Metazoa > Chordata > Mammalia > Afrosoricida > Chrysochloridae > Chrysochloris > Chrysochloris asiatica. The sequence continues at coordinate 8,559 of NW_006412194.1, forward strand.
AGCAGTTCAGTCAGCCTATCTTCCAAGGTAACGCTGGTGGACTCAAACCACCAACCTTATAGTTAGTAGTCAAGTACTTAACCTTTTGGATCACCCAGGGACTCCACATTTTGGTTTGTTGTTATTGTTTTTAAGTGCCATAGAGTTGATTCTGACCCTGTATAGGGTTTCCAGCTGGTGAGCTTGAACCACCGACCTTGCAGTTCAAAGACTTTGTGTCTGATGCATTAGCCCACAGCACCACACCAGAACTCCACATTTTGGTTTAGGTGTATTTAATCCTGATTTTCTCCTAAATTAACCCCCTAAATGAATCCTTCACTTTCTCCCATATGACTTTCCACAGAGCAGAGAAAGGATTTATCCAAACACTCCAGATTTTAATCTTCCATCCTTTCAAAGTATCTGTGTAGAGACCTCACAGGTCTCAGAAGGGCTTTGTCAGTGACAGCTAAAGCTTTGCTCTCTTAGCTAGATTTCATCCTTCAGTAAACTTGGATGACTTCAAGTCTGATCTACTGTTAATCCCCCTGTGGAGTTCTCAACAGATTCAAAATTGTGTGGGTTAGAAGCACCAAGGTAGAACTGTGGTGTGCACATCAAAGATCAAAAGCCTTAATGTCTGCAAAGATAGGACCTGCTCAGTGTGTCTGTCTCTAACACCCCCATTACACCCCTGCCTCGGGTTTGGTGGGTCAGAAATTCTAAGTCTTTGTGGTGTTGTGACTAGAGCTTTCTGTTTGATTTGTAGTACCACAGAAATCTACCCTATAGAATATTTGGCAGATAAAAATTCTAAATCAATGTGTTTTTTTTTTTT
>NW_006412195.1:0-1171 GCF_000296735.1 Chrysochloris asiatica
TTGGAAGAAGTGCAGCCAGAGTGCTCCTCGGAGGCAAAGATGACCAAACTTTATCTCTCATACTTTGGACATATTGTCGGGAGGGACCAGTTGCTGGAGAAGAATATCATGTTTGGTAAGGTGGAGGGTCAGAGAAAAAGAGGAAGACCCCAATGAGATGGCTTGACAAAGTGGCAGCATCAGTGGTTTCAAGCGTGGCAACAATTGCGAGGTTGGCACAGGACTAAACAGTGTTTCGTTCTGCTGTGCATAAGGTAGCTATGAGTCGGTACCAACTTGATGGTACCTAACAACAACAACATTAATTAGAATTTTTGAAGCTGGACCCACACATCAATTAGTAAACCTATTGGTGTTCTGAATAAATGTCAACAAAATTTGCCAATGAATATTCACTCAATTTATTAAAATAGTCGACTCAAGCATCTGCAATGGTGACTTTAACCTCTACTCCAGGCTCAATACTAATGTTGTTGTTAAGTGCCATCAAGTCAGTTCCGACCCATAGTGACCCTGTATAGGGTTTCCAAGGAGCAGCTGGTGAGCTTGAACCACCAAGCTTGCAGTTCAAACAGCTTTGCAGTCTAGCGCATTAACCCACAGCACCACATAGGATCTGCTTAACAATCTCAGAACTGTGCAAGTCAATGAGTCATTTATGGACTCTCATCTGAAGAAGGTTCCTGGTCTTAGATCCTTCACTACAAGGAGTTTTCCTTGTGATTTTCAGAGTCTTGGTAGGCATTGTAACCGACTTTCAGGTTCTTCTCCTCTGCACCACTAATCAAGTCACAGACACTTTCTTCAGAATTTTTCTCATTGCATCTGTTTAAAGTAATTCTAATCTGATGAATGGCCACCTCTGGTTCCACTGGCATCTTTCTGATGTGGCTTCCTGACCAACTTGTTCCTAAGTGAGAGCCAATAGTGGTGAGTTAGGAACAAGAGTAGCAGAATGAGGTAACCTGCAGAGGCAACCAACTCTTCCTCAAAGAGTGGTTTTTGTCTTCTTAAAAACCTTTCCCATGGTGGATAGGGTAGAGGTGCAGTGAATTTTGCAGTCAACAATACCACAGAATACCAGGCAAAGCGGGTTCAGGGCAGAGCTCCAAAACTCTGAACCACATGGGTATGAATATTTATAAAGTTTGAAGGCTTATAGCTAGTGGAA
>NW_006412195.1:5191-6900 GCF_000296735.1 Chrysochloris asiatica
CTACTCAACGGCACTTAACAATGACAACAACAATGAAAATCAAAGACTACAAACTTCAGTATGGATTGCACCTCAATATAAAGAAAACAAAAATCCTCACAGCTGGACCAGCAAATAATAACATGATAAATGGAGAAAATATCAAAGTTGTCAAAGACTTCATTTTACTTGGATCCACAACCAACACTCATGAAAGCAATAATAAAAAAAATCAAGCATTTAGGCAAATCTGCTGCACAAGATCTTTTTAAAGTATTCAAAAGCAAAGATGTCAGTTTGAAGACTAAGGTGTGCCTGATTCAATCCATTATATTGTCAATAACCTCATATGGATGTGAAAGTTTAACAATGAATAGGGAATACCATTAAGAGTTGATACATTTGCGTTATGGTGTTGGAGAAGAATACTGATAGTAACATCGACTACCAGAAGAACAAACAGATCTCTTTTGGAAGAAGTAAACCAAAAAGTTCCTTAGAAGCCAGGATGGTGAGACTTCACCTCTCATACTTCAGACATGTTATCAGTAGGGAAATCATGCTAAAGGTGAAGGGTCTGTGAAAAAGAGGGAGACACCCAATGAGATGGATTGGCACAATGGCACCCACAATGGGCTCAAGAGTAACAGTGATTGTAAGGATGGTGCAGGACTGAGCAGTATTTTGTTCTGTTATGCGTAGGGTCACTATGAGTCATAACCAACCGGAAGACACCTAACAACAACAGAAATATGTGCATGTATATGTGTTTTAGGTGCCACAGATGTTGAATTGTCTCCCACCCATAGCAACCTTTTGCACAACAGAATGAAATACTTCCCAGTCCTGTGTCATCCTCATAATCATTGCTATCTTAGAGACTATTGCAGCTCCAGTGTCAATTCATTTTATTGAGGCTCTTCCTACTTTTCGTTGGCACTCAGCTTTATCAAACATTATGTCCTGTTCCAGGGACTGTTCCCTCCTCATAATATGTCCAAAGTCTTACCATTCTCACTTCTAAGGAACACTCTGACTGTACTTTCTCTAATATAGATATGTTCATTCTTCTGAAAGTCCATGGTATATTCAATATTCTTGGTCAACACCATAATTCAAACGCACTAATTCTTTGTCCAGTTTTCATATGCATATAAAATTGAAAATATCATGGCTTGGGTCAAACGCACCTTAGTCCTCAAAGTGACATCTTTGCCATTTAACACTTTGAGATCTTTTGTAGCCAACTTGCCAAACACAATACATCACTGGGTTTTATAAATGCTATTTCCATGGGCATTGATTTGTGGATACAAATAAAATGAAATCCTTGAAAATGTCAATATTGGTCTTCTCTCTTATCATGATGTTTTTTATTGTCCCAGATGTGAAGATTCTTTTTTTTTTTTTTTTTTAATGCTGAGATGTAATCCATCCTGAAGGTTGTAGTATTTGATCTTCATCACTAAGTGCTAGAACTCTTGCTGAGTACCTATTGCTTGTCAATGGATTAGGATCTCAAAGATTAAAAAAATGTGCATTTTGCATTTAAGGATTTATAATTTAGTGGGTGGAAATATACAAATAGCTATAACAGAGATCCACATATTTTGAGATATCTGAGGAAGTAGCCCTGGTAGAGTGGTTAATTAAGTGTTGGGTTGGTGAGTGCACTATCAGCAGTTCAGATCCACCAGCTACTCAGAAGGAGAAAGATGAGTCTGTCTGCT
>NW_006412195.1:7750-8250 GCF_000296735.1 Chrysochloris asiatica
GCTCTTAACAACAACAACATATCTATAATTAGGTTGAAAACAAAGAGGAAAGATCAGTAGTTGAAAAATATGGTCTTGGAAAAAGAAAAGATGCTGGAGATTGCATTGTAGAATTTTGCAAGACCAATGACTTCTTCATTGCAAATATCTTTTTTAAAACAACATAAAAGATACCTATACACATGGACCTTGCCAGATGGCATACACAGAAATTAAATTGACATCTGTGGGAAGATACGGTGAAAAAGCTACATATCATAAGCCAAAACAATGTCAGGGGCAAACTGTGGAACAGACTATCAATTACTCAGATACAAGTTCCGGCTGAAGCTTAAGAAAATGAAAAAAAGTCCATGAGAGCCAAAACTTGACCTTGAACATATTCCACCAGGATATAGAAAAATCTCAAGAATAGAGTTGATGCATTAGATACTATGAACGAAGAAGAAAAGAGCTGTGGAATGAAAACAAGAACATCATACAGGAAGAAAGGAAAGGTG
>NW_006412195.1:8635-9884 GCF_000296735.1 Chrysochloris asiatica
TAACAACAACAACAACATATACCTATCTACTGCTTGGCTGCTAGTTGGTCTATGAGAGTGAGTTCAGTTCTGCACCTGCCAGGTGACCGAGGGCCATTGTCTAGGGTTCCTCCAGTCTACTTCTGACCAGTAAACCTAGTCTTTTTATATATACATAATTTTGAGTTTTGTTCCATATGTTCTCCCACTCAACCTAGGACTTTCTAATGTGATCACTTTCAGAACAGTTGGTTGTGGTAGTTCTTTTGGCTCCAGTGTCATAGAGACTGATGTTCAATTAGTCCACTGGACTAATTGATTTCAAGCCTCTTCAGTTTTCATCACTCTTCTTTTCTCAGCACGTGGAGAGACCAATAGTTGCACCTTAGATGGATGCTCATGGGCTTTTTTCATAAAAAACAAAAACTTTTTATTGTGAATTGAGTGAATGTTTATAGATAAGTTCATCAGTTTTACATTTAACAAACCATACACTCTGTTTCATCTCAATGCTTACAATCCCCTCCCTCCAACAACAGTTTCCTCCTTCCTACATTTACGCCTTATATTTCACAAATAATCAAAGCAAAAATATTTGATGCACAGGTACAAAACAAAAAATATATAGTCATTCAAACGTCCAAAGGACATATTTGGCAAGACAACCTCCTGTACGCTGGAAAGCAGCGTTACTCAGTCCATAGGCTTACAGCCCACAGCTAAACTGTAATTTTTCTTTTAAAGTTTTATTTTAAATTATGTGATAGTTTATATGGGAGAACATTAGCTCTACATTCATCTTATCACACATCGTTACGTTGCCATGGTTACAATCCCTTCCATGCATCATCAACCAACCAAAGGGAATACCCTGCAAGCCTGCCCCTTGGTCGTCAGCACACAGTCCCTCTCCCTCTCTGAGTCTAGAGTCCCCAGCTGCTCTGTCTCTCCATGTCAACATGTCTGCCTCCATCTCTGGCTTCACTGTTTCTCTGGGTAGGGTCTCACACTCTGCTCTTCTCCCTTGATGGTCCGAGGGTCCTTGGCTCCTGAACTACAAAGACAACCACTCCCTTCCTTTTGCTACAAAACGTCTACCTTTACATTTCCAACCCCCAAAGTCAGTCCTGATAGAAATTATTCACTATTGCACCACATAAGTGCTATCCACATCCCCTTTCATCAGTCCTGCCCAGACAGATTGGATATTACTCAGATGATATTCTACCTTCCTCCACGCCCTCTGGATCTAGGCTCCCTCTTGAGAGCT
>NW_006412196.1:0-612 GCF_000296735.1 Chrysochloris asiatica
CAGAAAATTTCAAAGATCAGTTTGAGAAGATAAAGCCAAATATTACAACAAAATGTGCAAAGATCTGGAGTCAGAAAACCAATAAGGAAGAACATTTTCAGCATTTCTCTAGCTGGTGGACCTGAAGAAGAAATTCAAGCCTCGACTTTCGTTATTGAAGGATTCTTTGGGTAAATTATTGAATGATGCAGAAAGCATCAAAAGAAGATGGAAAGAATAAACAGAGTCACTGTCCCAAAAGGAAATGTTTAATGTTCATCTGTTTCAAGAGGTAGCATATGATCAAGAGCCAATGATACTGAAAGAAGAAGTCCAAGGTGCATTGAAGGAATTGGTAAAGAACAAGGCACCAGGAATTAATGGACTAAAAATTGAAATCTTTCAAGAAAGTGAGATGGCACTCATCTATGACAAGAAATTTGGAAGACAACTATCTGGCTGACAGACCGGAAGAGATTTGTGCCTATTCCAAAGAGAAGTGACCCAACAGAATGCAGAAATCATCGAAAAAATATCTTTGATATCCCATGTGAGTAAAGTTTTACTAAAAATAATACAGAAACAGCTGCAAGCATACATTGACAGAAAATTTCCAGAGGTTCAAGCCAGATT
>NW_006412196.1:5088-5706 GCF_000296735.1 Chrysochloris asiatica
GAGAGGGCATATGCATAAGTACACTCACACTTGCAGGTAATACCCACTAAACCTGGCTTCAATGAATGGATGATCAGAGCTCAACTAGAAGAGGAAAAAAAGAGTAATCTGATACAATTTGATGAACTTGACCTATACCTATGGATGCAGTAGCTCAAAAGAGGGAACAAATCTTTGTAACGAGGATCATTCCCACCCCCTCCATACACAGAGTAGACGGGGATGGGCAATTTGGACATTGGCTACCCAAAGTCACAGAGGCAAGAAGTGACTGGCTTACAAACTTTCAAGAGGGAACCTAGATCCAAAGGGCGTGGAGCAAGGTAGAATCTCCACTGAGTAGTATCCAATCTGTCTAGGCGGGGCTGATGAAAGAAGATGTGGATAGGTCTCTTGTGATACAATAGTGAATAATTGTTATCAGGACTGATTGTGAGGGTGTAAATGTAAAGGTAGACATTTTGTAGCAAAAGGATGGGAGTATTAACTTTGCAGTCTAGGAGCGGAGGTCCCTGGGACCATCAAGCGAGTAGAGTGGAGTGTGGGACCCTACCCAGAGAAGCAGTGATAGCAAAGATGTAGGCAGAGAAGATGACATGGAGAGATGGAGCAGCTGGG
>NW_006412196.1:5806-7640 GCF_000296735.1 Chrysochloris asiatica
GGGCTGGGGTGCCCACTAGCTCAGGCACCCCTATAGTCACCAGAATGGAGGTGCACAGATAGCAAGGGACCAATGAACAGATACCAAAAGAAAAGAATGTCCACACCTTTATCACAGTGGTTCTGCCAGGCACCTGTGGCTGCTCCGATCCTTCCCCTGCGTGGTCTCACCAAGATGGTGGCTCCTGGAGCAGCCGAGTGTCCCCGACTAGAAAGCAATAGATTTCTTGCTTCTGCTGCAAATTCCCCCAGCTGTGAGCCTTCCAACCTTCTAAGCATTCCTTTATATGTGGTTCAGAGTTCTGGGATCAGCCTTGAGCCTGCTTGGTCAGATATACTGTGTTGTTGTGGGCAGAGCTCCTTTACTGCACTTCCACCCGATCCGCCATCTTGTTTGTTCTCTACTTTTGGACCTTTTGACCACACATTTTTCCTGGAGGTGGGAGCTTTCCCTCCCTATGTTGCCCCAGAAGAGACAGCAATCATGGCCATTTAGCCAAGCTACAAACATACCCCATAATATTCCACCATTGAGACAAGAGCCAATAACAGCTGCTAAACATTGCATGTGAAAAGGGAAGCCTATCTCCTGATCATATTCACCAGGAGACACACAATAAGCTTAATAAACAACAACAATCACCCACTTAAGCATTAAAAAACCACATAACTATTGTAAATGACAAACAAAAAACAACAAACGATATCAAAACATGTTCCAAAACAGAAGAGAGTAACTGAGAAAAATGAGCTGGAGACAGACAAAATCTTTCTAGAAGAGGAAGAGCAGGGTTTGGATAGGCCTGAGAAAGGATTCAGAAGAATGATATGGAAACAAATTCAAATGCTCAGAAAAGGGGTGGAGGAAAACAAGGAAGAAGTCAGAAAAGTACTACAAGAGCAATCAAATAAGATTGATACAGCATTGGAAACTATTCAAAACCTGCAAATAGAGATCTAGATGATTAATAATAAAATATCAGAAATGAACAATACACTGAAAGTGGAAAGGAGCAGAATAGAAGAGATGGAAGCCAGAACTAGCGAGCTGGAAGACAAATCTCTCAATACTGCTAAGATAGAAGAGCAAGCAGAAAAAAAGGATAAACAGATTGAAGAGGGTCTAAGATTCATGCTGGATAACATGAAGAGCAACAACTTAAGAATTATTGGCATTCCAGAACAGGAAGAATTAGAGAAGTCCACAGAAGAGATAGATGAGCTTCTGGAAGAAAATTTCCCTATCATCTTGAAAGATGAGAAGATAAACCTTCAAGAAGCCAAATGTACCCCAGGAAAGATAGACCCCCCAAAAGAAAGTCACCAAGACATATAATAATCAAGCTCCCCAAAATCAAAGACAAGGAGAGAATATTAAATGCAGCCAGGGAGAAAAGAAGTGTCACTTATAAAAGCATGCAAATCAGATTAAGCTCTGACTATTCAGAACAAACCATGCAGGCAATAAGGCAAAGTGGAGACATATACAAAGCCCTACAAGAAAAAACTGCCAACAAAGAATTGTCTATCCGGCAAAACTATCAATCAAATATGATGGCACAATCAAAACATTCCAGGATAAACAGAATCTGAAAGATTTTATCAAAACCAATCCAGCACTTCAAAACATCCTAAAGGGAGTTTTGTGGACTGAAAACCAACAAGAACAGACAACAACCAGAGATTGACAGGTGTGACAACACCACCTGGAACTCAGTCAACAGATAGCAGAGTCCAGAACAGAACAACACTACAGCAATTGATTCAAAGAACCTGGCAGGTCAACTGAAGATCAAAATTATATCAATGTCAAGGAAGAGATAAACGTAGCAACA
>NW_006412196.1:8610-9164 GCF_000296735.1 Chrysochloris asiatica
TGCTGAAAAGTGACTGAGTAAAAGAAGAAATAAAACGTGAATTCACAAAACTCCTAGAAACAAACTTAAATGAAAACACGAGATTACAAAGTCTTTGGGACACAACAAAAGCAGTGTTGAGAGGGCAATTTATTGTGATAAATGTGCACCTCTAAAAAGAGGACAGAATCAAAATTAACACATTAACACAGCATCTTCAACTATTAGAAACAGACCAGCAGAGGGAACATACAGTCACCAAAATAAAACAAATACTAAAGATAAGAGCAGAAATAAATGAAATGGAAAACAGAAAAATTATAGAAAGAATCAACAAGACAAGAAGCTGGTTCTTTGAAAGGATTAATAAAATTGACAACGGAGCCAAATGAAATCAAAAGGATAATAACAGAATACTATGAAGACTTGTATTCCAACAAATTCAAAAACTTAGAAGAGATGGCTATATTTGTAGAAAAACACGACCTGCCTAAACTTACTCAGAGTGAAGTAGAAAGCTTTAACAGACCCATAACAAAAGAAGAAATTGATCAGGTCATCAAAAAACTCCCAAC
>NW_006412196.1:9264-10069 GCF_000296735.1 Chrysochloris asiatica
GTGTATATATGTATGTATTTATTTATATTATTGTGAACTGAGTCATAGTTTACATGGGAGAGCATCGGCTTTACACTATCATTTCATTGCAGTGCTTACAATCTCCTCCATGCATCATCATTCAACAGTACTTGCTTCCATTCCCTCTGTTTTCTTCTTTATTTTTGGTAGGGGGTGTACACAAAAACACTCAGGAATATATAATAATTTAAACAACCAAAGGGCACATTCTGCAAGCCTGCCTCCTGGCCTCCAGCACCCAGTCCCTCTCTTTCCATGAGTCCAGAGTCCTGAGCTGATCTCTCTCTCCATGTTCTCACCTCTGGTATCGCTGCTTCTCTGGATAGGGTCCCGCTTTCCACTTGTGCTCTTCTCCCTTGATGGTCCTAGGGTCCTCTGTTCCTGGACTGTAAGATTAATTATTCCCTCTTTTTTTTTTTTTTGCAACACCTGTACCTTTACAGTTGTGCCAGTCACAATTAGTCATTATAATAATTACTATTGAATCTTAAAAATCTTATCCCCATCTCTTTTCACCAGACCCTTCTAGACAAGATGAAAACTATTCGATGGGGACTCTATCTTCCCCCACACACTCTTAAACTAAACTTCCTCTTGAAAACTTGTAAGCCAGTCACTTTGTGCCTTTACCTCCCCCTCATTTTAGGTAGCCAGTGTCTAAGTTGCTCATCCCTTCTACCCTGTTTATAGAGGGGAAAGGATTGATACTGGATGTGAAGACTCCTTCCCTCTCAGTTGGTATTTTGAGTTACTACATCCATAAGTATAGGTCAAATTCATCAAA
>NW_006412196.1:10169-10634 GCF_000296735.1 Chrysochloris asiatica
AAGGCATTTGACAAAATCCAACATCCATTCCTAATAAAAACACTCAACAAAGTAAGAATTAAAGGGAAATTACTGAACGTAATCAAGAGCATATATACAAAACCAACAGCCTACATCACTCCCAATGGAAAGAAACTGAAAGCCTTCCCTCTGCGAACAGGAACCATACAAGAATGTCCTTTGTCATCACTCCTATTCGATATTGTTTTGGAAGTTTTAGCCAGAGCTACGGCATGATAGAGAAATTAAAGGCATTCAAATTGGCAAAGAAGAAATAAAACTCTCTCTATCTGCAGATGATATGATCCTATACATAGAAAACCCCAAAGACTCAGTAAAAAAAAATTTTAAAAACTACTAGACCTCATTGGAAGATTCAGCAAAGTGGCAGGGAATAAGATCAACATACAAAAATCAGTTGGAGTCCTCTATAGTAACAACGACAGTGCTGAAAAGGACATTAGG
>NW_006412197.1:0-638 GCF_000296735.1 Chrysochloris asiatica
TCTCTCATACTTCGGACATATTGTCAGGTAGGACCAGTCACTGGAGAAGGATATCATGTTTGGTAAGGTTGCAGGTCGGAGAAAAAGAGGAAGACCCTCAACAAGATTGACTGGCCAAGTGGCAGCGTCGATGGACTCAAGCGGTGGTGAGGTTGGCCCAGATTGGTCAGTATTTTGTTCTGCTTTACATGGGATCACTATGGGTCAGTATGGACTCGATGGCACCTAACAACAACAATGACTTAAGCATACCAACAATAGTAAAGACCACACAGGACTGACGCTGTGTCATTATTTTGTACCTGGGGTTGCCATGAGTTGGAACCAACTTGATGACAACTAGCAACAATTCTGTGATATAGATGGCATATTGTATACATTTATTTACATATATTCATTTTTACTCCCTCCTGATTCTACTAAAAATCGCAGTAAAGGGATAATACCACAAAAACAAGAAGAATGAGAGAAGATACCTTTAAGGATAAGTGGCCCAAGAAGCAGATACAATGAAGCTCAATGCTTGAGTTGGCCATGATGAAATCCAAAAGGAAACTAACTCACACTGCAGAGGACTTGGTAGTTGTGGTGTAGTGTTAATATGTCTCTTCTAGTCTTTTTTTTTGCTATATTTCTTT
>NW_006412197.1:4693-6661 GCF_000296735.1 Chrysochloris asiatica
CAGCCAAGCGTCCCGGACTAGGAAGCAATAGATTTCTTGCTTCTGCCACAAATTCCCCCAGCTGTGAGCCTTCCAACCTTCTAAGTATTCCTTTATATATGGTTCAGAGTTCTGGGACCATCCCCTGAGCCTCTTGGTCGGGTATTCTGTGTTGTTGTTGGTGGAGCTCTCTGCTATACGTCCACCCAATCCACCGTCTTGTTTGTTCTCCTCTTCTAGTCTTAATCTTCTGAGTTTCCACCAAATGACTCTTTTTCCTGATGGTTTGGGCAAGAGAAGGTTGGAGAAGATACTGATAGGATGACTTGATTCAACTGTGGATGTTAACAGAGTGATTGTAAAAATCTTTAAAATCTAGCAAGGGTATGAAATGAGCAGGAAGGGGATCTCACTACCAAAGAAGAAGAACCAGGAGTGTAGCAGGGCCTTTGGACCCTGAAATCCCTGCGCAGGACTGAGGAGAGAGAACCTCCTGAACCAAGGGACCGAAAGCTGACACTGGAGTAGTGACAAAAAAGCAGCAGCAGCCGAACCAAGAGCCAGAACTTTCCCAGATCACAGAGTAAGAACAGCTGAGTGACAGGAAGCTTTCATAGAGAATGGGGTGCTAGCTAGGTTTGCTGACCCACAAAGCTATAGCTGAGAGCCTCCAGGCTGAGACTTGTGGAGTAGTGTGTCCTGTCGACATTTAGCAGCGGCCCTGAAAGAACTTTGTGATATTGGCAGGGCAGAGAAGGGCTTGCCTATGAGTATGGCTGAGGAGAGGCTGTTCTGACTGGAACAAGGGTGTCTTGAGCATTTCTGACCCTGAATTGTAACCTGATAAACTCCCTAATAAGGCCCATAACTGTGAGTATGTGTCTGACTTCTGTGTGGCCACCGCAATGAATTAGTAAACCCAGCTGAATAAAGTGCTGTGGGCAGGATGGTTTGGTGTCACATTCATTTTACTAGGTATCTCTCAATATGGAAAGAGTAAGGCTCAAAACAGGAGAATTGGTTTAAAGTCTATGTAAGATGGTGCTAGCTCCCAGTTACTTCCTCTTCTGAAAAGAAGACTGGGGTGATTTCTTAAGAGAACCGGACAATGGCTTCATGAGAGAATAGTAAGTACATATGTGGGTGAAGATTTTGTCCTGAAAGTGTAATGATTCATTCACATCATTAATGCTAAGGTCTCCAACTTCCTTTTCTTTGGTTCCAGCTCTATATCCTAAAATCAGGAGAATGAAAAAATCCTCTTGAGAATTTGATCAACCAAAAATAAAAATAACAGAAAATGGTTGATACTGGGTAATCAAAATCTTATATGGGATAATTCAAATCACTTTACCCTAAAAGCCATGATCATTAAGTCCTTCCTAGCCACCCAGAATGACCAATCCATTTCTTAATGCCCATAGTAAATAACTGCAGAAAGTCTCCAACATGGAAGACCCAATCCTGTTGACTTGTTACATTTGATTAAATAGAATACGTACCAAGACTAATAGTGTTTTCCACAGATTCTCTCATTTAATCCTCAAAGCAGTCCAATGATACAAGTTGTTATTTGTTGTTAAATGCTGTGGAGTTGATTCCAACTCATAGTGACCCTGTATAGGGTTTCCAAGGAGCGGCTGGTGAACTTGAACCGCCGACCTTGCAGTTTAAACTGACGTTGCAGTCCAGTGCATTAACCCATAGAATCACACCAGTACATTTATATACCACATTTCAGCGGTCCAGAGGGCAGGCAGGCAGGTCTGTCAGGTAATAAGGCAGGCTACTGATGACTCTCAGGATTGGCAGGTAATATAGTAGGTCAGAGAGAGCTCTGGTAATATAGTAGTTAGACTGCTAACCTCAAGGTCAGCAGTTCATAACTAAGAGCCATTCCGTGGGAGAAAGATGAGGCTTTCTGTTCCTATAAAGATATACTGCCTCAGAAACCCTATGCAGAGTTGCTATGAGTTGGAACCAACCCCA
>NW_006412197.1:7506-9050 GCF_000296735.1 Chrysochloris asiatica
TTTAGGAAAATATCACATTTATCTGTGGATTTTCAAAGGCTCCAGTGTATTAATTTAATATATATACCTGAATATTAAGATGAAAGCAATTTTCCATTAACTGCCAGTGGCCTCATTTGTTACACTCAGCCCTAGAGGGCCTCGAACCTCTGACTAGTCTTACACGGTCTGCAACAAATTCCTAAAATATTGGAAGCAGACCACACCCCTAAGGAAACATCCTTTCAATTGATTGGCTGCCTTTCAATTGGTCTTATCATGGAGAATAACTACATCTCAACTGCAAATCATTGAGAATCTTAGTGCAGGCAAGTTGACACAAAACCTGAACTAGCCTCGGGAACCCTATACAGAGTTACTATGAGTTAGAACCACCATCGCCAAACTTGGAGAAGAGAAACTATGTTTATACAAAAGAACATGGAAGAGAAATATGGTGTGCTTTCTTTTTTATAACATTACTATGAGGAATTTATAGTAATTACACAGATTCAGATTTCTAAGTAAGCTATAAAACACACTGACCACCTTAAAAACCTGAATACAAACCCATTAGAAACATTCTCCAATTCCCTCTGTGGATGTTTAATATGCAGCATAAAAAGGTCTGCTTTCAAAATAGCTGCAGAACTCAGAGCACTTTGGCTTGTCTCACTTGCCTAAATGTCCATTTGCCAAATGAACACAGCTGAGGCACTTTGCTGGAAGTAGTTAGCAAATCACTCTCCAGACCTAGACAGGAAGGTTACTTCCACTCACAAAAAATTTGAATCAGGAGACATGCTTCTGGGATGTCATTTAGATGTGTGCCTTGGACAAAATAGTCTGTGAGCCTCAGATTTCATATAAGTGGATACGAACACTTGCCGTTCAAGAGTCACAAGATTCCTGAAAGGATTGGGATCATTTTTTCTAAGTGCTTTTAAACTGTAAACGTGTTAAAATTCACACTGTGGACTTGATTCTTACTCATGGTGGCCCTGTAGGACAGAGGAGATCTGCTCCCATAGGGTCTCCTAGGCTGTAAATACTGTAAATGGAAGCAGACTGATAACATCTTTCCCTTACGAAAAGAGCATTCATTATAAGATAGTAGTGAATTTTTAGTGGTTACCAATCGGGTTGCTAATCTCACGGTCAGCAGTTCGAAACTACCAGCTGTTCCATGGGAGAAAGATGAGGCTATCTGCTCCCGTAAAGATTTATAGCCTCAGAAACCCTGTACAGGGTGACTATGAGACGAAATCAACTGCACGGCACATAACAGCAACATTACTACTTCAGACATATTGTCAGGAGGGATCAGTCACTGGAGAAGGATATCATATTTGGAAGGGTGGAGGGTCAGAGAAAAAGAGGAAGACTCCCAACGAGATGGATTGGCCAAGTGTCAGCATCAATGGGCTCAAGTGTGGCAACAGTAGTGAGGGTGGCCCAGGATCGGGCAGAGTTTCAATCTGCTGTGCATAATAAGGTTGCTATGAGTCGGTACCGACTCAATGGCACCTAAGAACAACAACCATTACTACTAAGGAGCTCTGGTA
>NW_006412197.1:9685-10156 GCF_000296735.1 Chrysochloris asiatica
GTACATTGATAGAGAACTGCCAGAGGTTCAAGCTGGTTTCAGACGAGGACGTGTAATGAGAAATATCATTGTTGATGTCAGATGGATCATGGCTGAAAGCATAGAATACCAGAAAAATGTTTATCAGTGTTTTATTCACTGTACAAAGGCTTAGGATTGTGTGGATCATGACAAGCTATGGACAACATTGCAGAGAATGAGTATCCGAAACACTTAATTGTGCTTATGAGGAACCTGTACATAGTCTAAGAGGTAGTTGTTTGAACAGAACAAGGGAACAATGAGTGGTTTAAAATTAGAAAAGTGATCCAGAGTTGTATTCTTTTACCATACATAGACAATCAGTAGGCTGAGCACATAATCCAAGAAGCTAGATTATATGAAGAAAAATGTGGCATCAGGATTAGAGGAAGACTCATTAACAACCTGCAAATTGCAGATAATAGAACCTTACTTGCTGAAAGTTGAAGA
>NW_006412198.1:0-2211 GCF_000296735.1 Chrysochloris asiatica
GCTACCAGAGTTGGAAATTTGGCCTTGGTGATAAAACTATGTCAGAGATAGCATGATAGAATTCTGAAAGACCAAGAACTTCTTCATTGCAAATGCCTTTTTAAAGCAACATAAAAGATGGTATTGCATATGGAAGAAATATGCAGAAATCAAATTGACTGCATCTGTGGAAAGAGACCATGAAAAAGTCTCATGCTGTTGTTGTGTTGTTACAAGATCCATGTCTTTAGGGCAGACTATAGAGAAGACCATCAATTGCTCAAATGCAAGTTCAGGCTGAAGCTGAAGAAAATTAAAACAAGTCCACCAGTGTCAAAAAATGAACTTGAACATAACCCGACTGAATTTAGAGATAATTTGAAGAACAGATTTGATGTAATAGGCATTAAACATAGAAGACCAGAAGAGTTGTGGGATAACACTAGGCACATCACAGAAGAAGAAAGAAAAAGGTGTTTAAGAAGGCAAGAAATAACGAAATGACCAAAATGGATGTCAGAAGAATCTCTTAAACTTATTCTCAAGCATAGAGATACTAAAGAAAATAGAAGATATGAGGAGACAAAATTGCTTAAAAGAAAATTTCAAAGGTCAGCTCAAGAAGATAAAGTCAAATATTATAACAAAATGTGCAAAGACCTAGAGTTAGAAAACCAAAAAGGAAGAACATGCTCAGCATTTCTTAGGGAACTGAAAATTCAAGCCTTGACTTGACATACTGAAGGGTTCTATGGGCAAAATATTGAATGATGCTGAGCTGGAGTTACTGTACCAAAAAGAACTGGCCAATGTTCAACCATTTCAAGAAGTAGCATACGATCAAGAGACAATGGTACTGAAAGACAAGTCCAAGCCAATGATTCTGAAGGAAGAAGTTTAAGGTACACTGAAGGCATTCACAAAGAACAAGGTGCCAGGAGTTGATGCAAGATGAATTGAAATCTTACAACAAACCAATGCAGCAGTGAATGCACTCACTCATCTATGCCAAGAAATTTAGAAGAAAGCTACCTGTCTAACTGAATGGAAGAGATCCATTTTGTGACCATACAAAAGGAAGGTGACTCAATAGAATGCAGAAATAATCAGACAAGAAGATTAATATTAAATGCAAGTAAAATTTTGCTAAAGATAATACAAAAACATCTGCAACTCTATATTGCAAGAGAACTTCCAGAAGTGCAAGCAGGATTCAGAAGAGGACATGTAGTGAAGGATATCATTGCTGATGTCAGCTGGGTCTTGGCTGAAAGTAGAAAAAAACAAAACAAAACAAAAACAGAGAGATGTTTACCTGTACTTTATAGACTATGTAAAGGCTTCCAATTGAGTGGATAATGACAAGCTGTGGTCAGCATTGTGAAGAATGAGTATTTCAGAACACTTAATTGTGTTTATGAGGAACTTACATATAGAGCAAGAAACAGTCTTTCTAACAGAACAAAGGAATACTGAATGGTTTAAAATTAAGCAAGGTGTTTACCAGGTTTTTTTTTTTTTTTTCTTCACAATGCATATTCAATAAGTATGGTGAGCAAATTAGCCTAGAAGCTGGATTATATGAAGAAAATGTGGCATTAGGTTTGAACAAAAACTCATTAATAACCTGTGATATGCAGATGATAAAACCTTGCTGGCTGAAAGTCAAGAGGACTTAAAATACTTATTAATGAAGATCAAAGACAACAGCCTTCAGTATGGGTTGCAACAATATGTAAAGAAAAGAAAAATCTTCACCACTTAACCAATGAATACATCAAGATAACTGAAGTAGCTAGAGGAACAGAAGATAATTCTTGAAAGAAAGACCAACAGGTAAAGAGGGAAAGGGGGAAAAAAATCAGACTGTCTGGCTCTTATAAGAACAAGCAAGACTTTTATCCTGGGACCCATCAAAGCAAGCCATCAAGTCACTTCAGGACAAACTGCCTGCTAAGATTGAAACTCAAAAGAACACACAAGCAGTCTTGTAAGCTTGCTGGTGAACATGTTGGTCTACATGTGAGTGGAAGTGGGGGAAAAAACAGTAACAAAGACATGGACTGTACTTGAACATGCTCCAAGGATTCCTTTTGACCTTGAGATGGAAGAGCGAAGAAGAAGGGTTGGTTGGTCCAAAGTTTGGGGAGACTTAGGAACCACTGAGCCCATGAACAGTGATCTAGCCATGATAGGCTAGAAGTGAGAGTAAACTGCCCAGCTGATATGAAG
>NW_006412198.1:2910-4323 GCF_000296735.1 Chrysochloris asiatica
TCTCCACTGAGTTGTATCCAACCTGTCTAGGAGGGACTGATGAAAGGAAATGGGGATAGCACTCATGTGGTACAATAGTCAGGACTGACTATGAGGGTTGGAAATGTAAAGGTAGACATTTTGTAGCAAATTAGGGGAGTGGTTGACATTGCAGTCCAGGAGCAAAGGTCCCTGGGACCACCAATGGAGAAAATCGGAGTGCGGGGCCCTACCCAGAGAAACAGTGATGCCAGAGATGGAGGCAGAGACTATGATGTGGAGAGATGGAGTGGCTGGGAACTTTAGACCCAGAAAGGGAGAGGGCTGTGTGCTGATGACCGGGGACAGTCTTGCGGAGTATAACCTTTGGTTGGTTCATAATGCATGTAGAGGATTGTAACCATTGCAATGAAATAATATATGATAGGATGAATGTAAAGCTAATGTTCTCCCATGTAAGCTATCACATAATTCACAATAAAACATTAAAAAGGGGGGTAAGAGGGTCAGTGGTTGATCTTGCATTCCAGGAAAAGAGGACCCTGGGACCAGCAAGAGGGAAGATCATGGGCAGAGCATGGGATCAACACCAGACTTGGGGGCAGAGACAATGGCATGGAGAGATAAAGCATCTGAGAACTCTAAATTCACAGGAGGGGAAAGCCTGTGTGGACAGGCAGGAGGCTGATTTACAAAATGTGCTCTTTGGCTGCTTAAACAATTGTATATACCTACATATTTTACTATACATCAAAAGTGGGGATTGTAATCATTACAATGAAACAAGATGTAATTGGCTGAATGCAAAACTGATGTTCTGCTATGTAAATGAGCACTCAATTCACAATAAAAATGTTTTAAAAAAAGATAAATGGAGAAAAGATTAAAGTTGTCAAATATTTTATTTTGCTTGTATCAACCATCAACATGCATGGAAGCAGCAGTCAGGAAATCAAATGACAAATTTCATTAAGCAAATCTGAGTCACAGATCTCTTTAAAGTGATGAAAAGCAAAGATGTTAGTTTGAGGACTAAGATGCACTTTATACAACCCATGGAGTTTTCAATTACTTAATATACATGTGAAAGTTGGACGATAAATAAGGATAACCATAGAAAAATTTATACATTTGAGTTATGGTGTTGATGGTGAATATTGAAAGTACCATAGAATGCCCAAAGTAGAAACCAATCAGAGTTGGAAGAAGTACAGCCAAAATGCTCCTTGGAACAGTGTCCCTGGAGAAGGATGCCATGTTTGGTAAAGTGGAGTATTAGGAGAGCCCTAATAGATGGATTGATACAGTGGTAGCAGCAATGGTAGCAATGACTGTCAGACTGGCACAAGATTTGAAAATATGTCATATGTTGTGTATAGGGTCTCTAAGAGTTGGGTCCAACTCAATGGCGCATAACAACAACAGTAAAAAGGG
>NW_006412198.1:4823-5817 GCF_000296735.1 Chrysochloris asiatica
AGCATCATTAATATCACGTGCAAGTAAAATTTTTCTATAGATAATTCACAAATAGCTGCAACAACAGATTAACAGGGAACTGCCAGAGGTTCAAGCTGGATTCAGAAAAGAATGTAGAATGAAAGGTATAATTGATGACATCAGATTAATCTTGGCTGAAAGCAAAGAATACCAAAAAGATGTTTATTTGTGCTTTATTGACTATGATAAAACTTTTGATTATGTGGCTCATAACAAGCTATGGCCAACATTGAGGAGAATGAGCATTCCAGAACATTTCATTTTACTCATGAGGAACCTGTACATAAAACAAGAGGCAGTCATTCAAACAGAACAAGGGAACTCTAAATGGTTTGAAATTAGGAATGTTGTGTGCCATGGCTGTGTACTTTCACCATACTTATTCATTCTGTATGCTAAGCAAATAAACCGATAAATTCAATTATATGAGGGAAAATGTGACATCAGGACTGCAGGAATACTTATTAACAAGCTGTAATATTCAGATGACACAATCTTGCTTGCTTACTAAAAGTGATGAAAACTTAAAATACATATTGATGAAGATCAAATCCCACAGAATCCAGTATGGGTTGCACCTCAATGTAAGAAAACAAAAGTCCTCACCACTCAATGAATAAATAATATCAATATAAATGGAGAAATGTTTGAAGCTGTCAAAGATTTTATTTTGCTTGGAGCAGCTGAGGACTCTAGATTCATAGGAAGAGAGGGACAGAGAGCTGGTGGCCAGGAGGCAGATTGCTGTAAGTGCCCTTTAGTGATGTAAATTATTATATGTGCCTGACTGTTTGTTGTTGTTGTTTTTAAGAGCTAAAATGAATAGAGAGAAGTACTTTTAACGGATGGTACATGGTGAGGATTACAATATTGGAATAAAATAAGGTATATTATTTGTTCAATGTAAAACTGATGATCTTTCCTGTAAACTTTCACTCAATTCACAATAAAAATATTAAAAAAACAAAACAAA
>NW_006412198.1:7002-7480 GCF_000296735.1 Chrysochloris asiatica
AGTGAAGTTCAAAATAGCAGAGGACAATAAATACTGGTGAGGATGTGGAGAGACTGGACCATACTACATTGCTGGTGGGAATGCAAAATGATCCAATCACTCTAGAAAACAGTATGGTGCTTCCTCAGAAAGTTGGAAATAGAAATACCTTGTTGTTGTTGTTGTGAAGTGCCGTCGAATCGGTTCCGATACATAGTGACCCTGCATAGGATTTCCAGGGAGCAGCTGGTGAACTTGAACCATTGATCTTACAGTTCAAATGACTTTGCAGTCTGGCACATGAACCCAAAATACCACACCAGGACTCCAGAAATATCTTATATCCAGCAATTCCTCTACTTGGTATACAAGCATAAGAAATATGAGCCAGAATACGAGTAGATATATGCACACCAATGTTTATCACAGCACTATCCATAATAGCAAAAATATGGAGACTGCCTAAATGCCTGTCAATGGAAGAATGGATGAACAAACT
>NW_006412198.1:7990-8987 GCF_000296735.1 Chrysochloris asiatica
AAACCCCATCCAGAACCTTCTGAGGTAGGGCATTCCCACTGGAAAGGACAAGCAGACCAGCCTGGAGCAGCTGGAGGAGCAGAAGATACTTCTTGAAAGACCAGCAGTAAAAATACAAAACAAAAATTATAGTCTGATCAGCTACTACAAAAACAAGCAAGTTGTTCTCTGAGGAGCCATCAAGGCAAATAATCAAGTCCCTTCAATACAAACACTCCTCCAAGACTGAAACTCAAAGAGAACGCATGAGCAAGCATGTAAACTTACTGGTGACCACATTGCTCTATTGTTGAGTGAAGTGCAGAAAAGGCAGCAATGAAGATATGGGCCGAGTTCAACCATGTGTAATAGACTCCCTTCGACCTGGAGAAGAGAGAGAGAAGAATAAGGGCTGGTTGGTCCAAAGTATGGTGAGACATGCGGACTCCTGAGCCCATGCCTAAGGACATAGCCTCAGATGGCTAGAGCTGAGAGTGAAGTGCCCAACTGATATGAAGTGACGAGAGATGCACAACAATGCTGATACTTGCAGTTTGTATCCAATTAACCTAGCTTTGATGGCTTGATGATCAGAACTTAAGTAGAGAAATATTTTTTAAATTTTGATAAAGGAAACAAGTGTAAATTGCTAAAATTTGATGAACTTGACCTATATTTATGGATGTAGTATCTCAAAATACTAACTGAGACGGAAAGAGTCTTCACATCAAGTATCAATCCTATCCCCTCTGTAGACAGGGTTGACAAGGACGGACAACTTAGACATTGGCTACCTAAAATGAGGGGGCTATTAAGGAGTTCTGGTAGCATAGTGGTTAAGAATCAGCATACAAACCTTAAGGTCAGCAGTTCGAAACTACCAGCTGTTCCACAGTAGAAAGAAGAGACTTTCTGTTCCCATAAAGATTTACAGCCTCAGAAACCCTGTACAGGGTCACTATAAGTCGGAACAGACTCCACAGCACATAGCCACCACCACCACCATAAAGGCAAGGTC
>NW_006412199.1:0-8995 GCF_000296735.1 Chrysochloris asiatica
TTTATGAAGCCAATAGTTTAAAATTCATTTAAATCTTCCTTTATGGAGAATTGACTTCAATGTGATATGTTATAAATTAGTCAAAGAAATGTAATCAAAGATTTAATTAAAACAAGTAATGATTCTTTTTAGTAACTGGCTCAGGTGTCCCTTTCTAGGAAATGCAAAGTGAAAAACTACTAAGAAAAAAACTACAAAAACTACTTAGACACTAGCCTAAGGTGGTGATGTTGCCTAAGGCAGATGTTAAAAATTCAACGGGAGAAAGAAATAAAAGGTTTAAACATGTTGTGTTTTATGGCATTAGGTATATGCAGTACACTGGGTATTTGCAGTAAGGAATATGCAATAACAAAAATTCCCTGGGTGTAGCCACAAACTCCGCTGCTGGAGTCCAGTTTCCAAGTGCAATATGGTTGGTCTTACCTTATTGGGCTTGAGATCTGGTGAGGAGCTGCAGCTGTAATAGAATGCAGTTCAGCTTTGCAGCCTCTTTACTATAAGAAAGGAGTCCTGGTAGTACTTTAGGATAAGCACTGGATTGCTTCACCACAAAATGAGCAGCTCAAACCCACTAACCACTGTCATAGGAGAAATATGAGGCTGTCTGCTCCCGTAAACATTGACAGTCTAGGAAACCTTATATAGAGTCACTATGAGTCCGAATAGATTTAATGGCAGTGAGGTTTTGGTCTATTGTAAGAAGCCATGCTAAAAGGGGAGTGAAGATATTTGTGAGTAAGCACATGTACCAGGTTGGACAAAGGTGATTTAATGTCTTCACAAAGAGCGTGTGTTGTTTTAGGAGTTAGAGTCTGTTGCCTATGTGCTGCATTCACTCAATAATCTAATTCAATAATATTTTGGGGGACACTATCCACATGGTTCAGGATCAACAAAAAAACATATTCAAGTTACTTTTGTTTTAAAAAGAGAGGTCCGCAAATAACCATGGGCCATACATATCAGAATGCTAATGATTGATATAAGAAGAAACATGAATTACTTTGAAATGTACAAAGGTAGGAGAGATTTGTTCTCAGATGATCTGAAAGACAACATGGGGTGACGTGACATTTGAGATTTGCCTGAGAAGACTGAAGAATTTGGGCAGGTTAAGATGTAACATAGGTTGAGTGAACAGGATGTGCAAAGATAGTTTCATGAAAATATGGCATGTAGGGAAAACATACAGTCAGAGTCCTTTTGAAATACAGAGAAGTAGTGGCTATAATGGTGTAATGTTAATTTGTGATGAGAGGATATTATTGTTTAATTTAGTAGTTAATACAGGTGGTGATAGGATGGGGGTGGTGAAGGAGATGGTTACTGAGATTTTGAGCAGGAAAGTGACATGATCAGAGTCTAAGACTTGGCAGTGATCTTCTGGAATGTGTTAGATTGCTAGCAATAGGAGACAAGGATGGAGACTATAGCTATAATCCATTAGTCTGACCATAAGCATCTGAACAAGGAAGGCAGCAATGTTTGTTCATTCAGTATCCTGGTTGTGAATGTTGGAAACCATTTCTGTTTAACCTAGGTGAAAAGGGAATTTATTGGAAGTATGGGAGTCCAGGTGTGGCGCTGTGGGGTTAATGCGCCAAACTGCAAAGCTGTTTGAGCTGCCAGGTTGGTGGTTCAAGCTCACCAGCTTCTCCTCGGAAACCCTATACAGGGATGCTATAGGTCGGAACCAACTTGACGGCACTTCACAACAACAGTGTTGGTGGGAAGGCTGGGGAAACAACCAAAGAAAACAATCAGAATCCAGAGGATAAAACAAAGCTGGAACCACAGTTGAGATGAATTCACATAAATAATGTGGTTACTGTCTTGGGTTTGGCTCTTGCCTGGTTATAGCAATGTATTGCATATACTCACTGTATGACCCAATATGGAGAAAGGTCTGTGTGCTGTTGGTTGTGTATACCTTCTAAACTGTTCCTTCATTTTTGAATCATTCCCTTAATTTCAAAAGTAGAAGAATCTGACTGGCTGAATTTTGTCCAAGAGACTAGAAGAGGGAGGAGGGTTCTCCAACTTGGATATTTAAGATAGGTTCTGGGCACTGCATCTCCCAATATTGCATAAAATTAAGAGAGGGATTTGACTGCAAAGAGGCAAAAATGGAAAAAGGTCAATGTTCCAGGGACCCTAGTGGGCTTCTTAACAAGAACCTACATATCCTTTCCATATGTTTACACTGAAAAAGAATTAAAAATGACTATTTCTCAAACAGTGAAGAACATACTCTCTCTTCAGTGGGAAAGAATCTTAAAGCCTTGTCAGATTTTACGTCTGGTTCTGAATGTCTGAGCAATGTTCATTTTTCTTCTAGGAGTTCTCTACCCCACCTAGATATCCTGCCAACTCTGAGCTAATTTATACCATTGATCATCACCAATATATTCAGTAAGGGGAGACAGAGAGGAAGTGGAAACAAGAGATTGGTGAGCCTGGATGGAGATACTCTATTTAGAATTGTGACTCACCCATGGCCCTTTTGTGAAATCCTTTTGCTTCTAGTATTTGAAGATTTTTAATTGACAGAATGATCATAATCATTACTTTGAGACCCATGCCTCTGATGGCCACCTCTGTAAAAGTTTCAATGATTTTGCAATAGCTGAGGCAATCCTGTTAACATGTGTTGGATCATATCACACCCTGCTCAAAACCCCGAGATAAAAGTTGAAGTCCTTGCAGTGGTTTATGAGGCTCCATAGAAACTGGTACATCTACTTCTTAAATTCATCTTACGCCACTCAGCTGGCTCACTCCCCTCAGGTGAAGGCATCTTCTGCCTCTTTCTGTCTCTGAACTGCTTGTTCCCTCTTGATGTCCACATGGAAATTCCCTCACACTTTCAGCATTTTGTTCAGATACCACTTTCTCAGTGAGCTTTCCCCAGCACTCTTCATATCCTTCTCCCTCTAACCTGCTCTGCTTGTTGTATCGTTCCATATCTCTTATCACCTGTCAAGTTTGTATATGCTTGTGCTTACTTACGATGCTTCCTGTTTTCTGTTTGTATTTCTTCATTAGAATATTTGCTTCATGAGAGTAGGCATCTTTCTTTTTTTTTCCACTGTTAAAGTCTACATATTTATTAGAATATCTGCAAAAAGCACATGTTCAATAGATTTTTGGTATATTAGTTAATTATTTGCCATATACAGATGATACAACCTTGCTTACTGGAGGTGAAGAGGACTTAAAATACTCACTGATGAAGATCAAACACGTTAGCCTTCAGTGTGGATTGCACCTCAATGCAGAGAAAACAAAAATCCTTGCAACTGCACCAATAAATAGCATGATAAATTAAGAAAAAATTGAAGTTGTCAAAGGCTTCATTTTGCTTATAGCTACAATCAGTACTCATGGAAGCAGCAGTTAAGAAATCAAATGATGTATTGTATTAGGCAAATCTGCTGTTGCAGCTGCTGCTGCTGCAAAAAAAACCTCTTTAAAATGTTAAAGAGTGAATATGTCACATTGAGAACTAAGGTGCCCCTGACCCAAGCAATGAAATGTTCAGTCATCACATATGCATATGAAACCTGGACAATGACTAAGATAGATCATAAAAGAAATGATGCATTTGAATGATGGCATTGGAGAAGAGTATTGAAAGTACTGTGGACTTCCAGAAGAACAAAGAAAGCTGTCTTGGAAGAAGTACAGACAGAAAGCTGCTTAGAAACTAAGATGGTGAGACTTTGTCTCTCATCTCTCATACTTTGGACATGTTATGGAGAGGGACCAGCTTCTGGAGAAGGACATTATTCTTGGTAAAGTGGAGGGCCAGTGAAAATGAAAACCCCCCAGAAGATGGATTGGCAAAGTAGCAGCAACAATGGACTCAAACATGACTATTGTGAGGATGGCGTAGGACTGGGCAGTGTTTTGTTCTGTTATGCATGGGGTCACTACCTAACAACAATAACAGTTACTTAATTAATGTTCACCCCCTTGATATGTCTAAATGAGGGAAATTCTCTGTCCCAAAGATATGGAACGGAGTACTTGGGTGGTGCAAATGATTAATATACTTGACTACTACCCGAAATATTCGAGATTCTAGTCCTCTCAGGGGAAGGTCAGAAGAAAGGTCTGGCAATCTCTCTCCTATGCATATGTTTTTCAAGGTATCCATTGTTGTTAAGTGCCATCAAGTCGGTTCTGACTCACAGTAACCATATATAAGGTTTCCAAGGAGCAGCTGGTGGATTTGAACAGCCAATCTTGTAGTTAACAGTCCAATGCTTATCTTATAATGCCACACCACAACATCAAACACCATGTTGTTGTTCTTGTTTTTAAGTGCTGTCGAGTGGATTGCAACTCATAATGACCCTGCAGAGGGTTACCGAGGAGGAGCAGGTGAGTTTGAACGATCCACCTTGTGGTTTACAATCTAGTGCTGATCCTACAGCTCCACACCAGAAGTCCATAGTATTTAATATTTCCAGCTTTTAAGGTCCTGTCAGCATGGTATCACATCGTTAAAGTACTAGGCCAACATGATGTCCTATGGAATGGTAAAGTGGTCAATGCCCTGAGACTCCATTCTGACACAGAGGGGAGAGTTGGTCTAACCCTGGGGCAGGAATATTAAATGTACTGCTATATACTGCCAAGTGACAGAAATGAACTTCTGGCATTTTCTATATAATGGGATATGGTACAAGCACTAGACAGATGAAAATCTGCATTCCAAATGCCAAGCCTAAATGAATTTGCTCCTGTAAGCAGGCATTTTCTAAAACAAGCGCTCTTATTTGTTAACAAATGATTTGACTTCTCCTAATCTATTTTCTATATCCAAGACCTACCTATACCGTTCTGCACTGGGCAAGAGTTAAGGGGACATGCTTAGAACCATGACTCATGCATTTAAAAAATCTTTTAAGGTTAATTGGCATAACATAATCCACAATCACAATGTTCTTCATCCTACTTTAGTGAACAACTAGAGTCTTAAAAGCTCATGAACAATCATGTAAGACAGTTATTGGTGTCTCCTACATAGAGGAAAGAAGATTGATAAAAATAGAAGGTACATGAAAGCAACTAGTCCAGTGGATAATGGACCACATGAACATCATTCACCATGGCTCTGATATCAGAGGAACTACACGGTGCCCGGCTACCACTCCTAACTGCTCTAGAGGGATCACATTAGGAAGGTCCTAGATAGAGTGGGAGAAAAATCTGGAACAAAGCTCAAAATCATAAAGACCAGGTTTACTGGTTGGATAGAGACTGGCAGAATTCTCAAAACTATGGCCTTTAGTCACCCTTCAGATCTGAAAATGAACTCAACCCCACGGTTCAATTTTCAGCCCAACAGGTCTATAAAGGAAGAATGACATTGAGAAGGTATATGTATGCACACCTTAGAATGATCAAACCGCTTGAAATCAAAGGGCAGCGTTTACTCAAGGACAAGTTTGAAGTGAGGTAAGAAGGAGTAATGGAACTAGGCAACACAGAAGAAGTGGCTAAGTCATGTTACATTGTGCAGTAAATGATATCAAATGTGAATTATTGAATGGAAAACTGATGGGCCAATTCACAATAAAAAGTCAAAAAACAAAAATCATTCATGATGATGCTAAACTCTGAAATTTCCCCCAAGAAATTGCTTAATTTTTTTTTTTTCAGCTTCTGATTTACTGTTTTGCAAAGGAAGAGGAAAGGACAGACTGTCACTTGGCTCTTTATAAGAACTCCATCTTAGCTCTTACTCCCATGGACTCGTGAGCTAACGTAGGGAGCTCTCCAGTTCCAGCTCACTAACTTTGGATTGTATTTGGAGATTTACTGGCATCACCATAATAAAACACTCAGATCTGAACTCCATTTATCATTTGATTGTCACATCAGACTTGTGTTTACCAGGTTTGCTGCTGTTATTAAGTGCCGGTGAGTCAATTCTGACTCATAGTGACCCAATATAGGATTTCCAAGAAGCAGCTGCTGAGTTTGAACTGCTGATCTTACAGTTCAAACTGACTCTGCAGTCCAGAGCTTATCCTAGAGTGTCATACCAGGACTCCTTTGACCAGGTTTAGAGCAGTTTTTAACTTAATTATTTAAAAAATCAAAGAGGACCTCGGTCAGTTGCTTATACAAAGGCCCCTGGTCATTGCCAAAGAACTGGACCATTTTGATAACCATGTTCCCTGGATGCCTATTATGAAAGTCACCCACTTGCAGCTGAATTTTAAGGGTGTTGCACTCAAGGATCTTTCAAATCTAATTGATAGAAAAATGAACATTTCAATTTAGTGCCTCACCTGCTTATGAAATCAGTGACTAAAGATCTTTTCATAATCCTCAAAGGCCGTGGTGAGCACAGAGACTTCCGGATCACTTTAAGGCACATAGTGTGGGAGTGAGTGGGTATGCTTCATGTGCTAAACGCACTGCAGCATTCCTATCTTCTAAAGGTTTCAGAGTCCATTCATGACATTATACTGAGGAATTTCTGGCATTTGGGCATTGTTAAGCATGGTCCCGCATTGAATCCTGGTTTCTGTAAATCAGCTAAGTATGCTATTAGAATTACTCCCAATAACTGGGAAAAGCTGCTCCTTGGAAACTCTATACAGGGTTTCTGAGTTGTAACTAATTTGATGGCACTTAACAACAACCATTTGAACAAGGGCATCAAACCCCAAATTTCTGCTAAGTGCCCGTGTTGATAAGTTTAGGTTTAATGTAAAATTAATATTTTAAATGATGTGATTGACTACCTCAAAAGGCATTCTTACATAGACTTCCTCAAGTTTTGCCATTGTAAGCAAGTAACGTTCTGAATTGTTTTGGTGTATAGTCTTTGATTCTTGAATTTGAATGTTTTCTTGGCCCTCTGGGACAGATTTGGATCTGGCTTGTGTTATAGGACTGGAGCCAATGAGGTGTGTATGTGTATGTGTGTGTGTGTGTGTATGTGTTAGTGTGAGAACGTGTGAAGTGAGTGTGAGCATGTGTGAGTGGAAATGTGTGTGTATGTATGTGAGAGAGTACGTGTGTGCTTGTGTGCCAGCCTGTGTACCCTTGTGTGCTGGGGGTAGGACTTGCGGAGCATGGACTTCGACTTTCTTGGCACCTCTCTGAGGCATGAGGCAAAGCAAGACCAGGCAAGGAAGCATTTTAGGAAATTTCTTCCATGTATGAATATGCAATTTGGATTTACAGATTGATAACGTAACCTGCAGAGTCATTAAAGAACCATTCGGCAAACACTGTCATATTGTTGAAGGCTGATTTCCCAATGGATTCATTTTCATAAAATCTCTTTTCCAGACAAAGAAAGATTTCCCTGGATCAAAGGCTAGATTTGGCTGGATTAGAATTGGTCTCTTACTTTCTAAATCAAAATCAAGACCTAAATAACTCCACTGAGACCTTGCCTTGAATCTGACAGTCCTTGGGATCAAAGATTCCTTTCTGCTTTCTATAACCTCATTTTTTTTTTTTCCATTAAAACATCTGATCTTTCTTAGGAAAACCAGATGAATTTATCTCTTAGATAATACCATATTAGGCTTAAAGAAGAACTAGATTTTTATGTTCTTGGAGTTGCAACCATAAAGCTGCAAGTTTGAATCAATAAAGATTTTAATGACCTTGTTTAAAAGTAGAAACAGAAGCTCTTGTACTTCATTTATTAGAGTACTTTCTCTTTGCATAAAATGATCATTTTGAACTTTAATGAAAACCCAAAGCTGTGTCGAGTCTATCACAACTTTTAGTGATCATATAAGACAGCAGACTTATCCTATAGGATTTGTAAGTCCTACTGTGGCACTATAGGATAAGCACTGGACCACAGGTTCCTTTCTACTGCGAGGTTGGCAGTTCAAACCCACCAGCCACTCCTTG
This sequence comes from Chrysochloris asiatica, assembly GCF_000296735.1. Lineage (NCBI taxonomy): Eukaryota > Metazoa > Chordata > Mammalia > Afrosoricida > Chrysochloridae > Chrysochloris > Chrysochloris asiatica. The sequence goes on from NW_006412199.1 coordinate 7,900, forward strand.
GAAACCCTATATAGGGTTGCTATGATTCAGAACTGACTCAATGGCACTAAACAATAACAGTCTTTATAGAGGAATCCTGGTGTCACGCTCTAGGATAAGTACTAGACTGCTAACCACAAGGTCAGTTCAAATCCACCAGCTGCTCCTCGGGAACGCTATACAGGATAGCTGTGAGTCAAAACTGACTCAATGGCACTTAACAACAAATGGGAGCAGTTTTTACAGAAGCAGACTGCTGCATCTTTCTCCCGCAGAAGGGTTGGTGAGTTTGAATCTCTGACCTCTGGTTACTAGGCAAGCACTTTGACCATCACTGCCACTGGGGGTTCTGAATTTGAAAGAAGAAATAGAACAAAATCTCACTTAATCCTTCAATAGCAAATAAAATAATTTAAAACTTCAGACATGAACTTATCCTATCATAATTTTATCAAATTCTGCTTCTGGTGTCCAAAATCCCCTTGCCTGGGAATCTGTGGAAATCTTCAGTTGAATCAATTTCTTTTGGTTTCTCTTGCAATTCTTAAGATGCCAAAGTGCTTGCTCATCTCTCTAGGGAGATAGTGTTTGGGAGAAAGTTATTTACTTAAGAGAAAACAATACTATCCACCAGAGTTAAAAATTTCCTGTATCATCTTTGTTTTTATAATGACATTACTAAAACAACTTAAAAATATTGTGAAAGGAAGTAGATTTATAATTCCACCTCTAATTTTGTCTCCTTACCATAGTAGCCCAGAGTAGTCAAGTCATTCTGGTGCATAGCGACCCTCTAGGACACAGCAGAACTGCTTCATAGCATTTCTGAGGCTGTAATCTTTATGGATGGAGTCCTGGTGTGGCACTGCAGGATAATGTGCTGGACCGCAAGGTCAGCTTGAACCACAAGGTCAGTGGTTCAAACCCAGCAGCCTGCTCTTCAGAAACCCTATACAGGGTCACTAGGAGTCTGAACCGACTGGATGTATTTAGCAACAACAACAATCTTTATGAAAGCAGAGAACCTCATCTTTGTCCTGTGAAGTGAATGGTGGATTTAAACTACCTACCTTTAGGTTTGCAGCCGAATGCTTAATTTACCAGCCACTCCATAAGA
>NW_006412200.1:0-2366 GCF_000296735.1 Chrysochloris asiatica
AAAGATGTTCACCTGTGTGTTATTGACTGCATAAGGGCTTTCGATTGTGTGGATCATGACACGCTGTGGACAACATTGCAGAGAATAAGTATTCCGGAACACTAAATTGTGCTCATGAAGAACCTGTGCATAGACTACAAGGCAATTGCTTGAACAGAACAAAGAAACACTGAATGGTTTAAAATTAGAAAAGGTGTGTGCCAGCGTTTTATTCTTTCATCATATTTATTCAATCCATATGTTAAGCACATAATCCAAGAAACTGGATTATATGAAGACTAATGTGGCATAAAGATTTGAGGAAGACTCATTAACAACTGACAATATGTAGATGTTACAACCTTGCTTGGTGAAAGCAAAGAGGACTTAAAATATGGGTTTTACATCAATGTAAAGGAAACAAAAATCCTCACCATTGGACCAATAAATAGCATCCTTATAAAAGATTGAAGTTGTCAAAGACTTAATTTTGCTCATGGAAGTAGCAGTGAAGAAACCAAAAGACATATTGCAGTGGGCAAATTTGCTGCACAAGACCTCTTTAAAGTAGTCAAGAGCAAAGATGTCAGTTTGCAGAGTAAGCTGTGCCTGACCAACGCCATGGTGTTTTCAATAATCTCATATGCATGTGAAAGATGGACACTGAATAAGGAAGACCATGGAAGAATTGATGCATTTGAATTATAGTGTTGGAGGGAAATATTAAATGTACCATAACACCAAAAGAACAAACCAATCTGTGTTGGAAGAAGTACAGTCAGAATGCTCCTTGGAAACCAGAATGGTCAGACTTCATCTCTCATACTGTGGACATATTATCAGGAGGGACCAGTCCCTGGAGAAGGACATCATATATGATAAAGTGGAAGGTTGGAGAAAAAATAAGAAGACCCCCACTGATCTGGGTTGGCACGGTGGCATCTGCAAAGGCCTCAAGCATAGCAAGGAATGTGAGATTGGTGCAGGAAAGGGCAATGTTTCAGTCTGTTGTGCATAGGGTCGATAGGAGTTGGTACCAACTCCATGGCACCTAACAAGAACAAAACAAGACCATACGTTCACTGTGGAAAAGACCTCTATTCCTAATACATATACACATTCACATGTGTATGTTATTATTGTTAGGTGCTCACCAGTTGGTTTCCATGAATAATAACATGCACAGCAGAACAAAACACCACTGGACCTGCATTGTTGTTATCTTTGAGTCCACTGATGGTGCCACTGTGTTAAGCCATCTCCTTGAGGGGTCTTCCTCTTCTTTGCTGACCCTCCATTTTTCCAAGCATGATAATCTTCTCCAGCAATGATATCCCTAGTTGCAGGTCCTCTTCTTAATCCAGCGTGAATTGTTCAAAGTTCCCTGTCGATGTACTGTTACAACTGTTTTTAAATTATCTTCAGCAAAATTTTACTTGCTTGTGATATTGGTGATATTATTCAATGATTACTCTATTGCACTAAGTCACCTCTTTTGGAATGCACACAAATATGGATTTCTTCCAATGGGTTGGCTAGGTAGCTGTCTTGTTATTTTATTGACAAAGATTAATGAGTGCCTGAAATGCTGCATCATTGAAATAGACATTTCAATGTATAGTCTGTCAATTGCTGGGGCCTTGTTTTTTGCCAATGCCTTCAGTACAACTTGGACTTCTTCTTTCAGTACCATTGGCTTTTGATCATATAGTATCTCTTGAAATGGTTGAACATCATCCATTTCTTTTAGATACAGTGACTCTGTATTTCTTCCATTTATTTTTGTGCATTGAAAAAAAATTTATATTTAGAATTACCAGCAGGACTCAGTTTAGATGATCCCAATTTTGTTGGCAACATCCAAAACATCATAGTCAGGAGCCAACAGAACATACACCTTCTTTTCTCCATCAGGCCTGATCAAGGTGTTGACCTTGGCAACATCAATGTCATAGAGCCTCTTCACAGCCTGTTTGATCTGGTGTTTGTTGGCCTTGACATCCACAATGAACACACATGTGTTATTACCTTCAATGTTTTTCATAACTACCTCAGTAGTCAGAGGGAACTTAATGATGGCATAGTGGTCAAACTTGTTTCTTCTCGGGGTGCTTTTGCAAGGAAATTTGGGCTGTCTTTGGAGCCTCAGAGTCTTGGGCCTCCCAAAAGTGGGTAACGTTCAGAACTTCTTTTTTTGTGGTTGTGTATGCCTCTCAGCCCTGCCTTCTTGGCCTTCAATGTCTTCGCTTTGGCTTCAGCTTTGGCAGGAGCACGGGCTTTCCTCTTCACTTTTGGCAGCATCTTCATAAAAAGGCTTTCTACATCATTCAATATTTTGCTAAAAAAATCCTTCAATATTGCATCTTCAAAGGGATGAATTGCCATAG